>NC_065567.1:19519351-19801076 GCF_022605725.1 Anthonomus grandis grandis
TAAAATTTTTGAATATAAAAGTAAAAATGGTTTTGCGTAAGAGTATATTTAGTGTAATACAATTGCAAATCAATCAATCAATGTACCATATATCAAACTTAGAAACGTGGAAAATGTGATTATTAAAATATTAATAATTAATTTCTTTATGATTTATAAATCGATATCATATATTTTTATTTAGCCATTAACAGAGCTCAATTAATTTTAATTATCAAAAATTCCCTTGGATATCAATTACTAGGATGGGGTTTATGAATGCTATGGTTCTCAGCAGCTCTAGACTTCCCTAAATGTTTTTAAATATTAAATATACATGAAAACGTTAGGGTAAATAAGGGTATATAAAATATATAGATAACACTCTGTATCGCAAAGACCTATATGTCTTCTCGTCAGTGGATATTTGAGACAAACTAGTGAAGAACACTTATTTAAAGAAAGTTCAAACAAATGAGGGGTTTTTAAAACGTGTTAAATATGGTACATACATACATTTCAGTTAATATACTCTCCAAGTCATTTACCAATCTGTGACCTGTTTATAATAAGAACTCATACAGCAATATTCGGTAGAGGTTTCTGTTGTAGTTTATGTAACAGAGCAAATCTAATTACTTTTAGCTATTGCGCTAACTACGGTATGGCCTTACCTTTAATTATTTCGCCATTATAGAATCCCGCATTGATTTTAGTAATCAATGTTTAGTAATTTGTTAGGTAGTGGCATTATTTAACAAAATCTGTAGTAATATAAGGAAAGTATGCTGCTAAGATATTTGTATGATTTATTTAACGCGAATTAGTTTATCGTAAGATCTAGTCAAATATTTTTTTTTTAATAGTAATATTTCAAAGATAAAACAAGATGAAAAACGATTTTTTTTAAGAGAATATTTTGGCACTCATTAAATGCAGTAAATACTCGACTCCGCGTAAATAAGCATACATTAGAATATTAAAGAAGTGACAAATTATTCACCATGTAAATTCAATGACCCCTGTGCCACTATCAAGCAGTCACTAAAAATACGAGTATTGTTTAATAGATTTTATTATCGAAGACGATGTAGCATAAAAAAACTAGGACGCTATTAATTATTTATATTTTAAATAGTAAAAATACAATAAATTGCTTGAAAATATTTTCTATCATAAGTTATGTTAATAAAATAATATTTTTTTATTGTAAACAAGTATGATACTCCCAAAGGCATATTTATCAATCTGAAGCTACTTTACAGTTAAAGAGAGCTCCTTAATAGCGATCTAAGGAAAATATTAATGTAACATTGTCTAATTTCACTTATTGTGATGTTGAATCTGGTTCGTGTCTCCTAGCAAGTGATTTAAGACGGGTTCAGTATATTCAAAATTGTTGCGTAAGATTTATAAATGGAATGAGAAAATTTTATAGAGGTGTGACTAGTGAAATGCGCGTAATTAAGTGGTTAAATATGACTGAAAGGAGGTTACTTCATCGTCTGGCCCTCTTATTTACTGTTTCTTCGTTAATTTTAAGGTTTCCGTACCATGCGTGAGATACCCACTGATTGAATTCCCTTTTCTTCAAACATATCTAAGTCGTCCATATTAGCCCTACGCGTCAAATAAGTTCGCACGTTAGTTGGCCCAATTTTAATAAGAAAATATCATTTTTTTATCATTCTTTATGATGCCTCAGACTGAGATGGGAATATATATTAAACTAAGTTTAAAATCAAAATTGCATGCCTACCCCAAGATAAACTAAATTCTATATGATAATGTTACACAAGTTAAATTTAATAAAACACTTAATAATTAAAGCTTTTTTTTTAGAAAAAGAAAACAAACCAATAAACCATTTTAACGTGACAACATCTCAAAGACAAAAATTCAACATCGTACTAATCACGGAGAGGTCCTTACATCACAGGATTTATCATGACTAAAAACTAAAATAGATACTCTTGTAGCGATATTACTTTTGTTAGTTGTTTATTAAAATAATAAGCTTTATATTTTTAACATCTTTTTAATCTTTTAGTATAAAATAAATAACAAAACAAACTAATAACACAAATCTGCAAATCTCTCTCTCTAGGCTTACTATATTACTGGTTGTCAGTAAGTAAAGTCCAGTTCAGAGATCTATTAGAACCTTTGATGTGTCGCATATGCCGCACTAACTAGTCCGTGCGCCCATGTCGTATTTATTGGCGCATGATATACGAGGGTGAATCAAATATGAACCGGACTTTGGTTTTAGTAATTTTATTGGTACAGTAAATAAAAGTTTGAACACATGTTATTTTTCTACATAATCTCCTCTCTTATTTACGCATTTTTCCCACCGGATCGGAAGTTTTTTAATTCCTTCATCAAAGAATGAAGCTGGTCGTGTCAGTAACCAATTGCGCACAAACGTTTCCACACCTTCGTCGTCGTCAAAGTGATAACCTCCCAATTCTTCTTTTAGTGGCCCAAACATGTGGTAGTCACATGGTGACAAATCGGGACTGTAAGGCGGGTGTTCAAATCGTGCCAAAAGCCTTTCACACACGGCAAGACGGTTTGCTTTCTGATCTTCCGTCAAAAGGCGAGGAACCCATCTTGCACACACTTTGCGGTAACCCAAATTTTCTGAAATGATTGATTGAGCACTTCCGTATGATATTTCGACGTGTGCAGCAATTTCCCACAATGTAAGGCGGCGGTCACCTTCAATCAGCTCACGGATCGCACGAATGTTCGCCTCATTGATGCTTGTCCTGGGTCGGCGTGCATGGCTCTCGTTTTCCACTACCTCTCGGCCATCGGAAAATTTTTTGTGCCAGTCGTAGACTTGAGTCCTTGATAAGGTTTCATTACCGAACTGTGCAGTTAGTCGACGCAAAATTTCGGAAGGTTTTACGCCCTCACGCGACAAAAATTTTATAATAACGCGTTGCGCAACAGACGTGTGTACCTCTTGTTCAGACATGATGCTACTAACAGCTCATCTACTCCGGTGCGCCAAACCGACTGACTCCCCTCCTCTTGACATCCCTATCTAGCATATATCAGGACGTCGCGCCACTCGCTTCACCTATGGCGCGCTAAACAGAAAAGTCCGGTTCATATTTGATTCACCCTCGTACATGTTTAAATGGCAAAATTTTATATTGTTTATCTATGAAATCATTTTTAAATATACGTAAAACCCCATGTTTTATACTATTTTTTATTGTTCTTTCGAAAATGTCTATTTTTAGAAAGTAAATATTATCACAAGAAAATAATATCAAAAAATTGACCGCGGACTAAAATCCAAGCATCTTACAAAATATTTTAAATACTTCCAGCACTCACAGACTTGTCACCTCTTTTTAGCCAGTCTATTAAACAAAGATAAAACACCTGCGTTCTGGCGATTCCTACTTTAGGCTGTCCAAGTGATTTTGTATCTCTCTCTATTCCACTGATTTTGAAGATTATGGGGCCGTAACCAAATAATTTTTTGAGTTGTTTTTGTATTACTTTCGACGTGTTTTTAAAGAGATCTTTAAGGATGGGTCTATCACCTTTAGTAGTTGGAAAGGGGGTTATGTGAGGTTATTATTTGATGGGTTTTGCCGGTTTTGCTTTTTACACGTTTATGAAAGTGGAGAATTTAGAATTTGGCCTTTATTCGTCTAAATTTTTTGCAGTTTTTACTCTGAAGAAGTGTGTTTTTTGATTTGTGTTTGTGGATTTGTTTTGGTATTGTACCTAAAGACCTTAAAATGTTTCGACCCTGGGAAAATAGGCAGGAAAATTTGGCAAATGAAGAGGAAAGTGTTTGTGCGGGCTTATGGAGAACGTGGGTGCACAATAAAGACAATAACATTTGTGATGAAAACAATAAGAATGATCTGGACAGTGATTTAGACTTACATAGTTCTAATAGTTCATTTTCTAGTATTGAGGAAGCAAAAAGAAGCAAGGGAAGTAGAAGCTCCAGGGAAATATCAAGCAGTTTTAAAACGAAATTGTACACAAATTTATCTAAATGTCTATAACCATCTAACGAATGATCCTAGGTTCACAAATGATCGTAGTGCTTTGCAAAAAACAGCGTTTTTAACAGGGGTTTCCTATAGTACAATATGCCTGTACAAAAAGGGATTAAAGACAGAATAAAAAGGAAAGATGCAGGACAATCAAAGGGACTTGACACGGATATTGCCAAATTGCTAAGGAAAGATGTGTATTCTAAATACAAAAACAATGTGGTTCTGACCATAGAGATGGTTAAGGACACCTTATCGGCAAAGGACCAACATTTCTCAGTCTCAACCTTGCGGAGATACCTGATAAAACTTGGATTTAAGATTAAGATGGTTAACAAAAGAGCTGCTGTAATGAAATTGTCAGGTGGTGTATAGAATATTTGAAGAAAATTAAAAAATTTTGGGAGGAAGAAAATAGTAAGAAAACCCTATTTTTATTAATTAAACAAGTTTAAAGTTTTGTTTTTTTCAGCTTACTGCCCCTGTTTGTCCTTCAGCGACACAATAAAATATACTTATATAATGTAATGCTTTAGTATCCATATGCTGATGTGCGAGATAAAGTTGGAACCCAAAGCGGCAACAAAGAAACTGTTTTCTTCCTTAATGGAAGAAACTGCTAAAGAACAAAGGCCAAAAAAACAGAATTTAAAAAATTGTATTAACTCTTTGGGCCAGATTCAAAATAGTGGTTAAATTTATAAAAGTATTTAGTATCCTCACTGTAATTTTAGGATCCAGTATACTTAAAATGTAGTGTTTTCTATAAGATTTTTAGTTTTTAGTATAAGCATTTATTTTTGTTAATTTTTATCTAATCTCTCCTAATATGTACAATAACTAAATATGAGGCAAACAAATTAATAAATATTACATTCAGGATGTAAAGTGTGTTTTTTTATAAGTAAAACTTGTGTTTTTTACATGCATAAGATATAGACAGCTAGATGATTTTCTGACTACATATTTTTATCAAAAGAAGTTAGTACTACATATGGAGATGGGGGTTTTCATGAGTATATTATTATATAATAATATGTCATAATATGTATTAATTAAAAAAAAAACAATAATAAAGGACATTGAATATGGTAGCCAAAATCCTCATTAATAATTACCACCAAGTTAAAAGAAATCTCAATACCCAAAGGATATAAAAAAAAGGAAATATATAAAATTTGAAGACAAACAAAAATATTTTACCCTTTTGTGTCAAAAAGTAAATATTCAATGCCTTAATCCACAAAATAAATGGGCCTAAGTAATTGGTACCACCTATTCTCTCATCACTTGTTATAAACACCCCACTGACGGCCCTAAACACTAAACTTATTAAGTTAAAATTTTTGGTTAAACTCATTTTACGTACTTAAATCTTATATTTAAATTTAATATTATCTCGCTATCAACTATCCTGAATTTCTAACTTAATAAAACTAAACCTAAATTTCCCGAATAATAAAGTTTTAAATACAAATAAATTTTAAGGCCGGACCTGTGCAACTTTTCACGCTTGAGTGGCTGTGACTGAGGTCAGACGTCTAACAAAATAGTACGTGGGCGCATGTAGTCAAATTTTACGAATCAAATGTATAAATTCTTAAAAAAATGCTTAAAACATTTATTTATTTAATGGAATGATTAAATATCACTTGGAATATTACTTTATGGCTCTTTTCACATAAAATTTTACGATTTAAACATGCATGTCATGTGAAAATACAAGCAACACCGGCACACGGACTATTCGCGGCCTATCAAAGATTCTAATAGATCTCTGAACTGAACTATATATAGTACAACGAAACTGAAGCGGTTTTCTTCAGTGATTTATGGGTTTAGGTTAGCACTCTTGTCACGAGATGGCTCTAGATCGAATTAACCGTTGACACTAAGTTATAATCCCAGACAGTGAACGATCGAAATGATATAAATTCCAATACTAATAACATCCCATTACCAGTGTGAGCAAATTTTGAAGCCTAGATAGAGAGTTAGCAATCAAACATTTGTTAATTTGGCATAAGTCTATCTCGTAGTGGAAAATTCTTCGATCCGCATGAGTGATATTGTGATTTCCTATTGGCTGATCATATCCTTCCTCCACTATCTCAAAACGAGAATTATCGGGCGTTCAAGCTTTGGCCAATCCACGGTTAGAAATCATGTACAGATCGCCAAATTCCACTGTAAAATAGACTTATGCCTTAGATATAATCTCTAGGTCGTCTGTTATATCTGTCTTTCTTTCTTGGATTCTTTTTTGGCGCCATGTTGGGATAAAATACTTGGGAATAAAATCCTTTGGTATTGTGTTGTTTGTTTGGAATCACTGTTAATGATGAGAAAATGCAACTTAGATAGTTCGATTATGAACCATATTGGTTCTTTTTTTGAAGGACACTGATGAGTGAACCACCTTCCTAAAAAGGTATATTTTGAGGTACCATGTTTCTTTTCGTCGACGAAGCTTACATTTTTACATATTTCGAACGAGGAATTATTGAATGCAAATTTAAGTTTTCATTTTTTTTTCTATATCTAATTTCTGTATTTATGTCTGGATCTTCTGGCAATTTTAAAGTATAACGAGATGAAAATATGAACATTGAACTATTTTTGAAATATAAGATCTGCTATGTCACATTTAAAATTTACTTTTGCTTTATAAAAATCAAATTTTATTGGCATCAGCTAGTCCTTTCAATTAATTTTTTTTTTAATATTTACAAAAAAATAAAAGAAATTACTTCCGTTTGAAAATAAATTAACCTGTACTGATCGAGAGAAACTGGCATAACTGGAACTATAAAACTGAAAATTGAATAACTGATTTCTTCTTAGTTAGCTGTTATGATGAACAATTTATTATTGAAAAGGATAGTCTTACTAATAACTTAATTTTTATGGCTGGTCTCTAATAATCCCCATAGCAACCGCTTATCTTAAAAGGCACATTTTATGGTTAAACATAAAGGTTGTTCATACATTATGTTCACTGTTTCAAAATGTTTGCCATGGTAATGAATTCAAATGAAAAATGTAGGTCCCCACGATATTAACTTGACGTTTTCCTATTAAGGTGAACTCACACTTGTTATTTAACCATTTATTATCGATTATAAATGGCGCAACGTTCAGATATTACAAACTATTAAGATAAGCGTAATGTAAATGAAGATAAGGCAGAATGTATAACGATTCCACGCCACACTGGCAAAGAGAAATTTTAACAGGTTGCTATCTAAGTTAAATATGTTTAAAGAACAATGTGTGCACGTAAACTGGATTCAGAGATTAAAAGTTTCGTGTTTTTTCTGCGTTTTTTTGATAAAAAGGGTTATGTTTAAACAGGGAGACGTTTATATCTCATAAAACCAAAAAAAAACTCTTTATTGAACCGCTTCTTTTTTATGGTATAAGAGCTTAAAAACATTTTTCAAGGGTTCAAGATTCTTCTGAAAATTTGCGCCGTCATTACTGCAAGGCTTTTCGTTAATTTAAGAGATAGGCAATGTACTGTCGTGCTTTATCTTTAAAATGTTCAACACTTCGCCTGCTACCTAATAAAGGAAGTAAAATAAAAAGACCCCGGTAACATTTTTTTTTTGCGAAAATCTAGCAGAAAAGAGGGCACAGGAAACATCCTTTTTACTACTTCGCTTTGTGTATATTTTTCTTGTTTTGTTTGCAGACAAGTTGAAAGAAACATTTATTAATTCTGTTTTGTGAAATGCATTGTTAGAAATGTTTGAATAATTAGGCTTTGTTTGCTAAAATTATTATTTTAATGTCACTTACAGAGTTAGTTAACGATTATACAGGGTGCGACCTGGATTTTCTACAACATGATATTGTAATAAAACCACATTTTATTTATTATTGTCTGCACCATAAAAGCGTAAGGTTAAAGATAAAAATAAATTCTTGTGGTTTCGGTATTTCAAGTTTAATATCTTTTATTTATTTTAGATTAATATTTAAATAATAATAATTATAATGGCTTTATTGCAAAAGGCGAAGTGAAAACTTCTTTAATAACCAGAAATAAAATTTGTATCCAAATATAATTTTAATTTATGTCTATATGAATTTCGAGAAGATTTTAGAAATTTTTTCATTAAACTTTAGGTTTGTAAGTTATTGGGAACCTATAATAGCAATAGACCAGATAGCTAAATGATCTTTCATATAATATTGTTGAGGTGATGAAATTTATTTGTGTCTTAAATCTTAAATATGAGCATCATACCTGAATTTAATTTTTTGATCCAAATATCTTGCTCGCGCATTACAAACTATTTTATTATGTAATACTAGACTATGAAGCAGTCTTCTCTTATGGAAGACCATACAATTTCTTTCATCTTTGCAGTTTCACTGCTATCATGTTTTCTTAATGATTACAGTTGTTTTGTATATACTGAATCTTATTTTAAGAGACAAGAACTATATACAAAATACAAATTGCAAAAGAACTAGACTATTACATAAAACAGTTTAAGTTTGACATTTAATAAATGATGCTGATTGCATATCAGTTTAAGATTAGTGAATTGATATCCTCGTTACATCGACTACTTGAGAGTTTGATATTTTTGTTAATCCTGTTGTTAGCTTTGACGATTTCCTCAGGTAAAAACCAAGGATAAATTTGTGATTCACCAGCATAAAAATGAATACATGCCTATTTAAGGTAAGTACACCAATGGGAAGTGCATAGGGTGAAAACAAGATGTCCGAGATGATCAGTATGACCCTTGTGGAACCACGTTAAGAAAATGCATTTTACTAGATTCTTGCCCATTGAGTTTGACAGACTCTAGCTGCCGCGATAGATACTTCACATCAAAGTCAAATGCTTTGGAGTAATCCAACAAGAGGAGCACAGTAAGCTTACCACTATCAGCTGCGTCCTGAATATCGTGCATGACTTTAAGGAGGGCTTGACTTATAAGCCAAAGGTCCTTGAGTGCGTTAGGACTTAATATTTTTTATCGGGTGTAGAAAAGTTAGTTAAAGACTTTTTCCCAACTGACTTAAGATTTAAACACACTTAGTTCAAGTTCATAATGTTGATTCCAAGCACTTAAACGTTCGTTTTTAGCAACTTGAAGGCAGCATTCAGGTATGTAGGATAATGACACTTATTCCAGGATCTTAAGTTGCTTTAAGCATTCATCGGTCTGAAAGAAACTTCCGAGTAACAGACAAAAACTAAATACCGAAGTGCAAGTTAGAACAAAAGTCACGGACGCATTAGGGAAAATAGTTATCTTGAAGTGGAATTGGGCAAGGCTAAATGACGATCCTTGGACTAGGATAATAGATATAAGATGGATGATATAGAAAAAAAAGAATAAAATAATGTAAAACAAATATAATATAAATAAAATATATATACTAAAAGAATGGAGACCAAGACACATGTATTTAAGAGCAGAAGGCGTTCTCCATTCAGATGGCATGATGACTTAAGATGTATCCTTACTAACTGGATAAGTTGTGGAAGCAAACTAGGGAGGCATATGTCCAGCAATGGACTAGCGGCTAATTGAAAATAATGAACAAAGATTAATAAACACAATTTATAGGTGATCCAAAGAATAGAATAAAAATGAAACAGTGATATGACAGAAGGGCGTCACTAAGGTTGTATACTTCCTTCATTTCAAAAGCCGGATCTTTGAATTTTTCATTTTTCATTACTGAATCCCTCTGCTCTAATTCTAATGCTTGGTGATACGCTTTACCCATGTTGTTGTGTCATTCTTAATACTCCATCGGTGCAAGATTGCTACATCCCACCAATATGTGCTGAATGCTTTCAGTCAAATTATGTTCACGTTTTTTTTATTTTCTTTGGGTTGAAACAACTTCGTTTCTGATTAATGATTCTTCAGTTTTCGTGAAAAGATATTCTGCACTCAGGTAAGTATATGCCATATGGTTGTGTTTTACTAACTATATTTTCTTTAAGATTCACAGGATACCTTCCATGGAGCGCTTTGCTGGACCATTCCTTTTTCAAATCTATCATGGATCTAAAGGTTTTTTGTGACTCATGGGATATATTTAAAGCCGAGTGTTTTCTTAGTTTTTAACTTCATGTGCATGATAGTTCTGCACGGAAACCAAACCGCTTCCCCCTCGGAATCTTGATAAATGTAGCCTAGCGAGAAGTAGTGTTCTAACTTTAAAATCCATTTCTTTTAGATCTGTTGGTCACTACTTGATTACACCAAATCAGAACGAACAGCAGATTGGAAGGTACTACTGCATTCAGGTCTTAACGATAGATATAGCTTTTTTTTGCAGATGCTTTTGAAACGCTTGTTTGAATTGGCTATGATTTATACCTAAAGCTTGTTGCAAGTATTTATATGTTTTGATTGGCTCTATATTCGGGAAAACATTTCCGTCCATTAGTTGTGAATTTTCCCCTTTCTCACACAAAGCACCTCACACTTTTCCACTCATCTCAATACGGATACCATTGGAGAAATCTTTGACAACTTCCATTCTTTGAAAGTATATTTGTCGTATGACCTCATTTCTGTAATTAGTTCTTTTTCTTTACATAATGATTGGTATATAACTTTTGCCACGAGTGATGGAATTATTATTGAACATCTACTGTTGAAATCTACTGGTCTACTGAATCTACTGGTGATGTTAAAATGCTTATTTTGTTGATTCAGGAATATTTGTAATAATAATAATTATGTATGGGGTCAACTGAGGTTCTTGGCCTGGTTGCATCACATAACTCACGTCATCGTGTCGAAATTTGTGATCTCTGGAAACTAAGAGCAGTTTAATGTAGAGTATAGTTTCTGATTTCTCCCTACAGAGTCTACATCTATCATTAAATCCTTCTTGATGCAATATGCACTTTTCGTAGTTTCTGGTACAAACAACCTGGTCTTCTATTCTAGTATTAAGTTATTGCGAGTTAGGTATATTACAGATAAATTAGGATCAACTTCATTACTATCTAGTGCTGCAGCAAATCTCCATGTAGTTCTTTTCCTTTCCTTAGTTGTCTAGTTTCTGTGTAATAATTTTTATTTTCTTTTGCATGTACTGCATCTTCAGCGAGATTAAAAGGGAGAGTCTTTTGTCCATTGCAATATTTGCTTAGTAGGCTGGGCGTGGATTTGTCTTAAGGTAAGTATATAAGTTTTCTATTTGCTTATCATGTGCGGTTGTAGCTAAGTAAATTCTGTAGAACGATGAATTAGGGTGGTGACCTCTGTACTATGTAAGCGTTTTTCTTATATATCTATTTATTCTTTTCAGTGGAACTTAGTGGACTTTTGCCCAAGAGCCCAGGTAGATTTTAAGTATTAATTTAAGGCGTTTCTTTAGGGATTCCTCTACCAGGCTTTTTTGTTCTGCGTGAACTATATTTAAAGTTTGTTTATTCCTAGATATTTATATTATTATTCTTATTATTATTATTATTATTCTCAATCCGAGGTATTAATAATAATAATAATAATAAACAAAATTTATTACTTTTCGTAAACAAGTACAAAATACAATATAAAAATTAAGAAATTCACAATGTCTATAAAAAATAAAAGGCCGTGTTACGTCAGTATTCTGGTACGCAGACCAGATACTGTTTAGGCGCTCTCTAAAAAAATTTAAAAAATATAACGTTAAAAAAATTTGCTCTACAACCAGTACCAATATTTCAAATTAGTTTAGATCAAAACAGTTGAAACTTAAAAATACAAAAACACATTCAGCGACATCACACAAAAAATCAAAAACAAAATAAAAGACCAACTTTATTTACTGACGTAAAAATAGATTGTCTTCAGTTTTTCTTTGAAAAATAGAACAGGTCAGATCAAATGATGTAATCTTTAAGGAATTCAAACTGGAAGCCAAATTATATGAAAAGCTTCGTTTAAAAAGTTCTTTTCTGTGTCGAGGAATAGTAAGAATATGTAAATTGCGTAAGTTACGATTATTGTTGTTAATTCTAAAATCTGCTCTATCATACAAGTATTGGGGAGATTTAAATTTTATTACCTTGTAGCCCAACGAAATGAAGTGTAGTTTTCTGCGGTTATACATATAGCTAGCCAGCCGATGTCTATAAGCTTATGAGAGATCCGATTTCTGCGGCGTATCCCAAAAATAAGATGAAGGCACGCATTTTGTACTTTCTGAATTCTACGAGAATCAAACTGATCCAAATATGGGCCATATACTGTGTCACAGTGGTTAAAGTTGGATAGTACTAAGGAGTCACCTAGATGTTTTTTTTAATTTTTGATTTAAAAATTTTATTTGTTTATAAATAAGTTTAAGAACACCTTCCAAGGCTTCTCGGAGCTTTTCTGTGACATGCTCATGAGACCGAAGGTCAGAGTCAATAACAAGTCCCAATGATTTGGACGTGTTAGTTAATGGAATGGTGACGTTGTTAATTTGTATACTAAGCTCGTTGCTAACTCACAATATATTATTTTTATCTCCTCCGAATACAGTAACGGATGATTTTGAAGGGTTTATCTTTAGATCGTGACACGCTGAGATTTCTATTATACTTTTTAAATCCAAATTTATATTTCTATTGGCAATTTCTGTATTATTTGGGTGAGAGTGAAGATAGAGTTGGGTGTCGTCGCCATACAAATGGTGGCTACAAAATTTTAAATGGTCTGTAAATCGACATTAATAAATTGTGTACAACAATGGCCCCAGGATACTGCCCTGAAGAACACCTACTGATAAAGGTGCTGAGTTAGATTTTATACCATTCAAAATGATCTGCTGGCTGCGATTACCCAAAAATGATTTAAAAAATGTTACTGCATCTCTTGAAAAAATAAAAAATCCAAATAAAATCCTATGATTATTTAAGTCGAATGCCTTTGTGTAGTCAAGTAAAATTAAAGCAGTAAACTCCCCTTGATCCCACGCTCGGAAAACGTCATCTGTCACGTCAGTCATAGCCGTAGCACAGCTATATCCTTGACGAAACCCTG
This sequence comes from Anthonomus grandis grandis, assembly GCF_022605725.1. NCBI lineage: Eukaryota > Metazoa > Arthropoda > Insecta > Coleoptera > Curculionidae > Anthonomus > Anthonomus grandis. Next base: position 19,532,373 of record NC_065567.1, read on the forward strand.
ATTGTTTGAGTGGCAAAATTTCAAAAATACTCGAGCTTGATTATTTGCAACTATAGAGATTTATTACTATGGAGAATAGTAATATTTTTTTTATAATTATGTAAACTATGAGAGAAAAATCTAATTTCCAAAAAATCCAGACAGTAGTTTAAGAATTGAACGGTGATGTAGAAAAATAGTGGAAACAGATAAATTTTCATTTTTATATAAGAAATTTAAATTTAGAGAGAAAGATACAATTTCATATTTTTCATCTTAATTTTTTTTCTTTGTACATTTAGGTCAACTAGCAGAAAAAAAACACAAATTCCGGACAATCTAGATAGTATTAAAAACCGAACAGTTATTGATTTTATACGGTAAATATTTTGCCATTTCTTAAATTTATATGCTTTTTAATACCTAGTCGAGAATTTAGTGCGTAATATACTAAAGATTAATTTATTAAAATCAATGCAGGATTCTACATTAGGGAAATAACTAGAGTTAAGGCCATATCGTAGTTAGCGCAATAGCTAAACGTAATTACATTTGCTCTGTTACATAATCTACAATAGAAACCCCTACCGAATATCGCTCTATAAGGTCTTTTATAAACAGATTGAATATTAGTAAATGAGTTGAATCGTAAATTAACGGAAATCTATAAAGGACACATTTGTTTGATTCGAATATCTATTGATGAGAAGCCAGAGGGTTGTTTGCTATACGGTATTCTTCTGGATGTTTTATTGAATCGTTGTATGTATGCATCATAGCTGTAGGCCCTTATTATCGATCTACAGTATGTTAAAATTTGGAGTTTTCTTATAATGGTTTTTGCTCTTTAGGATTAAAATTTATTTAACTAATACATTTCAGAGGTACTTATCACTATTTAGTTTTATTAGATTATTTAGTTTTTCATATATTCAACTATGTACACCTGATATTTAGGATTCCCTTGTATATTCTAGCCTGTGTTATTTATTAAAGCCTGAAGGGGTTAAGCACCACCCCTCCATAGAATTCAGAAACCCCTTCCTGGTAATTAATAACCATCACAATATTCAAAATTAAAATTAATTGAGCTCTGTTAATGGATAATTGAAAATATATGAAATCGATTTATAAATGATCGGGAAAATAGTTATGACGATGTTAATTATTCATATTTTAATAATTACATTTTTCAAATTTTTAAGCTTTATTAACAGAATGATTTTGAAATATTTGATAACAAAATTTGTGTTAAGTATATCTTAGTGCAACTATACGCGAAAATAAACTACAATACGATTAAAAAACCCTCTGTCGTAATTAACGATGCTTTTATTTTAAGAAGTCTGTGACCAAAATAAACTTAACATTCCACTTCACATCTCTAAGAGCATTGACCACAGCTATCAGAATTTTAAGATCCGTAAGCGATTCGTCAACTGATCACTTGTTTTATGTCAACGCGATATTATGACTTGTTTTATATTTAATTGACTCCTAAATTGATAACATTATAATTTTGGCAACATCTGATGTAATTTTGGTTGAGTAAAGGCAACTAAAGAGATCTTCCCTTGTTTATTAACCCCAATAAAAACCTTCATAGAAAGCTTTTCATTTGATAGTTTACGATGTTGGTGTAATTGAATTTTTAGCACTTGACATGTGCAGAATGAGTGTTTTTATTAATCGTCCCACCTACTGTTGGTTGAGCCATTTATGTAATATAATTTTATTTACTAGGTATTTGCGATAGCGATAAATAAATTAATATTTCAAGTTTATTAGGTTTTTATAGTAAACATATATCAAATATAACATACAAACATTTTTTGATTAATCTATTTAATTTTTCGATAAACTCACTAAAATTGACGTCCTAAAGCTCGCTTCCAGTAAACTGAATTATTTCAATGTTGATTTTTTTTAATAGTTACGAAATCAGAGTGAAAAAAGATAAGATTAGGTTTGAAGTGGGGTGATGAATATCGATTTAATATTTTAAGAAAATGTTTTATACGACTCACAAATTCTAGTTGAGACTTTTATTAAGAATCACATATTTTATTAAATCCTTGAAAATATAAATAAATAATGTCTTTTATTTTAAAAAGTTTTTACAAAAATGTTGTATAAACAAAACAGGAGGTACATATAGCTGACGCAGTTTAGCGTTCTGACAGCTACTCTACTGAACCAAATTATATAAGCCTTAAGTTGTTCAAAAATGAACAGAAATGCATTCTCACAGTTAATAAAAAATGCCATTCAAGTAACAGAACTAGCACAAAAGCCAATTAAATTATATTCGAAAAACAATCAATAAATTAACGCATACATCCACATATCGAACATATCGAAAATTCGAAATACCAAAATTTAAAGAAAAGTTAATAGAAAAGAAAGTCCAAGCTCGGCATCTATTTGGCATGCTCCTAATAAAATTGTCAATTTCGTTTTACTTAAATTATAGCCATTGCTCTTGCATACAGTTCCCTTACAAAAGCTCCTACTCAAAGTCTTTTTTGAGGTTATGTGCATGCTTTGCCTTATAAGATAAGGAAGTAAAAAACTTAACAACATAAACCAAAATTACTGTCGGCTGCATAAGTCTTCAAACTGGCGTGATTTTATAATAAATTTTGAATTAAAATTTGCCACGCCAAAATTTTCACAGAGAACCTCAAACAAGCCATAACTCGATGGCTTATCGGTTTGATGCAGGATAAAGAAAGAAATAATTTTTTTTAATGGCCACCAAACAATCTTATATAATTTAAGCCATTTCAGGTCCATTGCATCTCAGGCCAAATAAATGAAATTAGTTTAATCAATTTTACTTCAGGCATTTGAAGTCATTTTAAATTTTTTGACGATAATTATTATATAAGTCATTTTTCATATATTCCAAATCATTTAAAGGTTCTTCCTGATATTTCTAGCCATTCTTTTAATGCAATGAAAATCATCATTTATTTATTTTAAACATTTAAACTCGTTTTTTGGAACCTATTTCAAAATTTCTGGAGTTATTTTCCATTTTATTTCAGGCATTTGAATTCATTTTAAAATTCTTCTAGGCATTTAAAGTAATTTTTCATATAAATTTTTATATTTTATTTTATTTAATTTTTTATTTTATTTCATTCTGTCATGTTCTTTTTGATATTTCTAGCCATACCTTTAATGCTGTGAAAATCATTCTCTATTTATTCCAGTCATTTAAAGCCATTTTCCATAAGCCCTCTTAAGGATCTTCCTGAGATTCCCGCTATACTACCAATGTAGTGGAAATTATAATTTATTTATCCCAGATATTTAAACTTATTTTTCTGAACATATTTATAGATATTTCTTCTGGGTTGTTTGAACATGAGATTTTTTTGTAATTTTGAAATCATTCCATTACCTCAGGACAGTTTAATGATTTATTCCTTCCAGGTTACTCAAGTCATCTTCACATGTTCCAGGCTTTTGAATTCATTCTCCATATTATTCTAAGCATGTCAAGCAAGTCATTTTAATTCTTTTTACGAGAACACAAGAAGGATTCCCAATAAGATATAGAGCCTAAAATAACATTAAAAATTAGTAAATTTCATCAACTCTTCCACGGAACACTATTACTTGATTTAAAACATGCTTTTTTTAGATATTCAAAACGTGTTCAATAGGATTTAAGTTAGCGGATACCTGACTATTGTGCCGATTCAAAAAGTTTCTAACGACTCTTGCAACATGCGAACGTGCATTATCGTGTCTAACTATAAAATTTTCACCAAATTTTGTATGGGTTCCAGAATTAGATTCCAATATTCATTTATTGGTAAAGACCCTTCTTAGTCCAAAAAATCTACCGAAACTCCAGGTTAATCCATCAAAGTTTTGCTTTGGTACCTGTCACCTTCTTGAATGGCTTGCCAGTAAGATTAGGGTTTCGTAATATCTGAAGGCGAATAACCTGTCATATATGGGTTCTGTTGTTCTTGTTTGACCAGTATGTCTTTCTCTCACATAACCTGTCTCTTCAAATCTCTGTCAAATCTTCTAATATTGCTCTTGGTGGTATCTACAGCTTCTGGACGTCGCAGATGTTCATAATATCCTGTAGCATAGCAACAGATCGTAATTATGTTTCATTCTCTTAATGTTGCCTTTGCATATTGACTATCTCACTACACTTGCAGCAAAAATTGTACTGGATGCATTTTTTATTTTTCCAAATAACTATTGCATTTTGACCAAGGGAAATACATAGCTGTGTAAGTGACCTTATATTAACACTACTATCGACATTGGAGTGACATACACAAGATCCCCAAAAAGTTAATGTTTTGGCTGGTCCTTTATTTATTAAAGGAAATTTGACAGGTGATATGTGCCTTATTATGCATGAACTAGAAACTCAAAATGGTATAGAGTGTAATTCAGTTTTACATTATTGATTTGTTAACATTCCAGCAGAAGGGTGCTCCATCTCATTATTTTCTTCTGGTCTTCTGGTTGATTCCCGAACAAATTGATTGGCAGAAGGGGACTAATTAAATGGCCTTCACGATCACCAGATTTAATACTGTTAGACTTCTTTCTTTGGGGACATCTTAAATTCATTGTTTATAAAACACAACCTGGTGACATTCCATTGCGAAAAATTAACCTCTCTCGAATTGAAGAGATGAAGAGATGAAGACACTAATGAAGTATCCTACGATCTTTAATTTTAAGGCAATTAATGCTTTTATAACAAGGGAATATGTGTACATATAAATAAACATTCTAAACCTATTGCACTCTTGCTTTACATTTACTATCCAAATAAAACTCATGCAAAACATAACAATAACTAAATTGACTCGATACCAAACCTCTCACTAAAGTTTCGTTTAAGAGACTGATTTAAAATAAATCTAGTATTATGCAACAATCTCAAGTCCATAAATTAATTCTGCATTGATTTTTTTAACGTGGTTCTTAAATCTAATCTGTCAATCAATTCAAATTCCTAAACTCTCTGCATCATTGACAAATTTAAGTTTGGTCTCAATATGTCAAATAAATTTAATCAACCCAATTTCAATCGGTAAAAATATTTTATTTATTCTTATTATTCATCTTTCAAACGCTACCAGTTTGTTTATTTCAGCTCCATACTTTGGCAATATATAACAGAGTTGAAACTACATAGCATCAAAATATTCTTATCCAAAATTTTAACATTATGTATTTGCAAAGAAACTTCTTAATTTCATATAACAATTTGTAGATACCTCAATTCTGGATTTTATTTCTTGTAACTGTTCACCAGTTTTGTTTTTTATTGTGCCTAAATATTTGTAATGTTGAACTTTTTCAATTGGAATATTATCAGTTGTTAAGTTTGCGCCATTATTTTGTTGTTTTGTAATAACAACATACTTTTGTACACATTTGTTTTCTTCAAGTTCACATTGAGTTCATATCGTCTATATGAGTCATTTATTGTCTGTATAAGAAATTCAATACTGCCTGTTACTATTACTGTATTGTTGGTATATCAAAATTTGTTAAATTGTTTATTTTTATTTTTTCTGCTTCCTCAAAGAATGTTTCACTATAATTGTTGAAAAGAAGAGACAAAATACATCCTTGAGAATACTACGCTGAATTTCTATCTTCAGGTAAACAGTCATCTATTCTAACTGTCGCTTATTGTCCCCAGTACAGTTATACTCCGAGTATCGATATTTTCCCTTTGTAATATTTGTATTAACTTTTCGTGTTCAACTCTGTCAAACGCTATCTCAAAGTCGACAAGAAAAATTGATATATCTTGATTCGCCTCCAGAAATCTCTGCATAAGAACATTACGTCACATAACTGTCTTAAATAAAGCAGTGATTTTAAAAATTCATCAATCTCATAACCATAACAAAATTTTGGTTGTCGTTTAACTGTAAATGATGTGAACAGTAAACTTCTGCCTAATTGAATATAAGTCAGCTTTCACCCCTACAATGTCACTTTTCTTCCATGAGCTTGTAAAAAGCTGGATTGTCATTTTTCTCTATTATGTTTTTAGACAGAAGTGACGGTTATTGTTTAAAGCCAACTGCTGCGAATTCAAATCTCGCCTCGCTTTATTCGGGCAGGTTGTGAGAAATCACCCCTATGTATGTAATTATTTTGTTATCGATTTAAACGATAATTGTATTACCAACGATTTTTACATTAACCTGTAACCAGTAGAAAAATTAATTTTTTTTTCACATATTAAGTTGGGTGCTATAACGTATTTATCTCGGTAATTTTTTAGGTTTATCAATGCACAACCAGTAAGGGGTTTTCCCTTAAAAACTTAACAGTAACTATTTATTTCTGACTTGGATGCGTTAACTATGAATCCCAACAGTGATTTTAAAGGGTTGTTGAGCTGAATTTGGCTAAATATAAGCGTTTTTTTCTATTATCGGCTTAGAAATAATAAAATAATTATCCGAGCAGTGACTATTAAGGTTGATTAACTAATAAATGCTAAAAAAATTATATTGTTTTTCCTAAATTCTTGTAATAACTATTGAGTTCCTCAGAATGTACAGCTATAGCTACAACCTATAATCCAATTTTTTTACTTAAGATATTAGATGGATAAAAGTGAATATAGGGAAGTGATCCTAAGCACTTATTGTGTCTTGTGACAAAATCCTTGATGATATAATCCTTCAGCATGATTTTATGGAAAATAAATCGACAGTTACAAATTTTTCAATAAGATCAAAGCTACTGCTGAAGCAATACTAAACAAAAGTGAGTTAGATATAATATATACTGACTGCAAAAATGCTTTTGATAACGTAGAACAAGAATTTGTTCTAGGTAGAAACTTGTGAAATTTGGAATATTTAGATATTGCTCAGAGATGCTTGAATTTTTTAAAATCAAGTTCAATGGGATAAAAATGGTGCTTATTATCCAATAGACCTTTTTGGTATTCTGCAAAGAGGTATATTGGGACGACTCATGGCCGCAGAGTCTTGTTTATTCAATAGGGCTGTTCTTTGCAGATGATTTCAAGTTTCACAGAACTGTCAGGAAATGGAAATATTGTGATATGATTTAGTGGGATCCTGATGGTATTTGCTATGGTTTGAAGCTAATAAAATGGATTTGAATATTGGTTAGTCATACCCTATTTTACATCCATATAAAAGAAATAAGCCATTGTGCTGAAATAAATCCTAAGACTCAAATGAAGGATCTGGGAGTTTTCTTTCAATTTAACATGAAATTAATTAACCACTTAACATATATCAATAACAAAGCAGTAGGTTTTGGTAATAGAAATAGCAAGGGTTTTCAAATTTCTAATATAATTAGATTGTATAACGCATTGGTTAGGCCACATCTTTAATACACTTGTCAAATATGGATTCCTATTCAGGCTATACATATTGCTCAAATTGAAAAAGTTTATAAAAGGCTTTAACGGTATTTTTATGTAATAAAAAAATATATAGTCTGGTACATTTCAATGCTCAATAGTTTTTATGTTGTATCTCTGTGATATTCTATACTATATAAATAAAAACATAAAATGTAATGACAGTAACCTTACTTATTATATATACCTAAATGTGGCAAAGACTAAAATAGGAATTTTAGAGCATTCAATATCAATCCAGGGAGTATATCTCCTTTTAATAAAATGATGTCTGTTGCTAATGACGGGCTTAGTGAAACCCACGTAGATGTTTTAAATGTTGCTTCAAAGAAATTAAAACAATCACCAAATTAGGTATTACTTCTCTTTTGAGCTTAAGTAGAGAGTAAGATTTATGTATTTTTGCTATGTATTGCTTATTTTTTCCATCGCAGATATTTTTTTTAGAAAAACCGATAAACAGTTAAAAATATTTTTTCTTTAAAGACAACTTGCACTATTAATTTCCACAAATTTTCCAAAAGTTTACCAACTTGGATGCAATAACTATACATTTTAACAGTGATTGTAGAATTGCATTTGTTTTTAGGTGCTTAGCACTTCTGTAAGTTACGACTGCATTTATAAGTTGAATGAAATCTAAATTTTTTCCAAAATGTGTTCTTGTCTTGGAAGCTTGAAAGCGTTGATACTTTTCAATAGATCAGGCTTCTCCGACTACTATAGTTTATACAAAATATTTTATCACCATGCATTTTCTAAAACAATACCCTATTAAAAAAAACTACCTTATTTCCCAACTGTTTAAATAGCACCTATAAAAGTATAGACATTGTTAATATGCTTCACTAAAATAAAAAAAGGTAAAACAAGTATAGTTCGAAATGTACCAATCTCAGCAAACTCTTGATCTTAAAGTCAATGAACACAATTTAACAAAGGAACTAAAAGAAAATCCAAATAAATCTTACGGAATCAATCGGAATTAGCCATTTGGCTTAAGCTTGTTGAATAGCAACACGAATGGAATAGAATATTAAGGGGGCTGCCAATGGTAAGCACACGCGCAGTATTAATCAAATTGGGTCGAGTGCGATTTTGATTTTAAGCTAGGATGCTTTTTAATCAAAGTCTTCGACGCAAGATCATTAAGTTAATTAAATTTGGCTAGAGTTAAGCGGGTCCGTCTCGTCGAAAATCGATCCCTGTAAATAGCCGCTCGAGTTAAGTGAAAAAAGCAATTAGCTCGATGTATATAATTTTTCGTTTAACACTTTTAAGAATTACTAAACAGGATCTTCCTTTTTGTAGACTTAGTACCTTAAAGTGCATGATTGACCATTTGCGACTTGGTCTATATAATAAGGGGTTCTTCTTCTACTTTAAGAGCGTTCTTTAGTCCACTTATGAACATACGGCTCTTCCAATTCTGATTTCCATCTTATTCTGTTTGCAGCTTTTCGCATTCAATGTAGTATTGCTATCAATTTCATATCATCCTACCACCGCATTGGTTTTAAGGACTCTTCATTTAGTTTATTTATCATGGTCTCAAATTCTACAAGATTTTTTGCTAGAAGATCACCCTGTAAAAAAAGCCTTAATTTTTCCAACGAATCGACAGAAATGCGTCATATTTGCTAGTAAGTTTCTTGGAGGAAAAAATGGAATACGGTGTTATTTAGTGACAAGAGTAAATTTTCGCTTTTTAATAGTGACAGGATTAAATTTGTAAAGTACCAGTTGCCAACGGTGAAACAGGGACGAGGTGGAATTATATTATGGGGTTGATTTTCCAGGTCCAATTATGTTTTATTATGCATAGATTGGATAATGAATCAACATCTTAAGAAGCCATATGATGTGGAATATGCCCCTAACGTGACAGTTCTAGCAAGAAACGACCCAAAACATTATGATTATGTCATCTACATGATGCAGCTGACTCATGTTTTGACCATACATAATAATGCTGCGTTCTGACCAGTCCATTTTATTAGACTGCCTTTTTATCTGATCTGATTTTCATTGTTGTTCCAACCATGTCGAATGCCTTTTCATAGTATATAAAGGTCAGATTCAAAGGGAAGTGGTATTCATTGCACTTCTCAATTTTCTGGTTAAATAACCTGAGGAAATGGTACCACTGTAGTTCCGTTGAGATGTTTAGAGCTGCAGCATCAAACGTAAAAATAGCTATGATGATCTTTTTAACTGAAATTGGCTAACTTCAGGAATCTTTTACTTACTTATCATACGCTGCGATCTATTGAACGGTTTTATTAATTCTGACAGTTTGTACTGAAAAGTCTTTTTTACAGTCTTTAAAAGTCTTTTTAACACGTATTTTATTTTATATTTGTTCTAGACTTTCGGGGACATCTTTAAATTTGTTCCAACAATTTTAAGTTTTTCTGGGTATCTTTAGTTCGTATTTATTTTTTGTTATTTACCAGACTTTTTTTTTGGATCATTTTAATGCTAGACTTTGAGGTTATTTAAATTTATTCTGCATTTTTAAAATAAGTTTTAAGTCCTTTGAGTTTAATTCTAATATATATTTTACACATTTGTAGTCGTTTCAGTTTTCAGGAATTTAAAGCCCTTTTAATAGATATTAATTTTATTTTCAATCTTGGAGTAATTTTAAGTTTCTTATTTTCTTCCGCGCATCTAAAGTCATTTTAACTTTCGTCCTTACATTAAAAGTTATTTTATCTCAGATATTTGAAATTATATTAAGTTCCTTCCTGGCATTTCTATAAATTTCTGCTCTGACGCTATTTTGAAAAATCTAGTATTCTTGGGTTTTTATATAAATTTTACATTTTCCAGGTTTTTTGAGTCTTTTTCAATTAACCTATTAATTGGAATTTTATTTCTGATTCACTAGAAAACTTCAGTAAAAATTAGTTTCAAAATCTTTTTTTTTATTGGAACACTTCTTATGTCTTTAATGATCTAATAAGTTAATTCTAGCCATTTTTCATTTCATTCTGTGCTTTAAGCCATTCCTTCGAACCAATTAAAATAATGGTTAATTTTTTCCAGGTATTCAAAGCCACATTCCAGGCGTTTTAACTCAATTTCAAAATGAATTATTGAACATTGTTATATATTTCGCAGAGAAGGTCATTTAGCACTTAAGTCTAAATATTGAACTCAGCTCTCAGTTTATGCCAGGCCTTCGACGTCACTTTCAGATCGTCCAGGTGTTTAAAGTTATTTTTAGTTTGTTTCTCGTTTTCTTCTGGTTCTAGTCAGGTAGGTCGGTGTATGTTTAATTACCCAGTTAGTTGTGTAAGATTTTTTTCACACATTATTCTCGGTGTGAGACTATGCTAAATATACATTTAAATAAAATTCTCAATATGATTTTCAATTCAACTTAAAAATCGTGTTATCGAAGAAAAAAATGCACAAAAATATAAACAAAGACGATCAGTAACCGACTATCGGGAGGTTTCTAAGTTGAGACAAATATGCAAGGATCTGACTCAGGGATGCTATACACAATATGTTTACCGCACTGAAGCAGCTTTTGTCTCTAACATACAGAAATTTTGGTCACTTGTTAACCATTAAAGGAAAAACATCTTGTAGAAGGGATATCAATTGGATGCAATATACACTGATATCTTCAAAGCGCTCGATAGGGTACCCCACAATATTTTGTTGCATAAACTAAAAAGGGGATTGATGAACCTTTATTGTCTTGGTTCAGAAGCTACTGGTTGATTATTAAATTTGGTCCTTTTCTTTTTAAACCTATTCAGGTTCTATCTGGAGTGCCTTAAGACTCTCATCTTGGGCTACTTCGTTTAAATATTTTTATTAATGATACTGCTTCACTATCTGCTTATTTTTGCTGTTTCCTAAAGATCTAACATTAAGCTGCATAATCAAATCCTCTTGATGAATAAAACCCCCTCAACTTGGTAGTTTAGTGCTAAAGAAATGGTATGGAGCTAAATCCAGCTAAATGTAAAATCATGACTTTTTTTCGTTCTAGAAATACTATTGTATTCATGGTCGGTCGCTATACTCTTGAAGTGACTTATCTTTTTAAAAAAATGGGTGTCACTTTCGATACAAGCCTACAGTTTTCTTATCATTTAAATAATGTTATCAATAAGGCTTTCCAGATGGGTGGTTTTGTTAAGAGGTGTACTCAAGACTTAAATTCTCCGCTAAAAATCCACTCTAGTTTCCTTATCCGTCCTGATCTGTAGTATGGTCTCCTTTGTATGAGGTACATATTGATGCTTTTTAGCACCATATGAATTGAATATTTTGGAAACATGGGAAATCTGGAGCTTCAGAGCGATTTCAAATAATCAATATTCATACTGCACTGTGAACAATGAGAGATACTGATAGTTTTCACTATCCAATCCACCCTACCTAAGTACCTTGTGGTCTTAATAATTTCTTTACTAGAACAATCAGACTAGCAACCCAACATAATAACATTGACCTTTTTGACCTTATAGCAAATTTCTGGGCCGAGTTTTAGTAAATATTAGTTAGAACTTATTAATTATATGTTACTTAAATTATGTATTACTCTTGTGAATTAAAAAGTTTCACATAAATCTAATTGGGTTTTATAAATAAATAAAGAAAACATTTAAAAAGTTCAATATATGAGTAAGTTTTTATAATAAATGTAGTTACACAGTTCAGAAATTAAAAAAAACTTGGCTACTCACTGAACTTACATAAAGTTTATAATATGATACCATTAATGCCTTAATAAATACGTAACTGATTCCGTAATGTTTTCCACGTCGTAATGTCTGATAATGACACCCAACATTCAAATTAATCATATTAATTTAAAAAGAATACAGAAGTTGGCGTAATGACTTCTTAAGGTAAACATATGTTTCTCCGTCTGTATCGGGCCAGGGGGTGCGACACATGTAACCGACACAAAAAATTATTAGTTGACATGGTTTGGCCACAAGTACGTTTAAATTTAATGAAATCTGTCATTGGCTTTAGGTGGGGTAAATGCTTTTTAAATATGAACAATTCTTATGGGGTTTTTTGTCCACTTAAAAAAATCTCACTTTTATACGACAATACGACTTTTAGTTTTTTTGCAATTATTATTTTTTTATTATTTCGAGCCTAATTAAAGTTTATTTATGAATTACATTTTTTCCCCTTATTATTCCTAAAATTTGAGTTGAATTTCTTTTCTTTAAATTTCACTTTTGGCTTTGATGATGAACTTTCAAAAATGTATTAAAAATAGAAGGCACTGTATATTGGTCAAAAATCTCTATGAAGCTATGGACGTACAATTTGAAATAAAACCAGAAATGTACATGCTATAGAAAGGCCCTAAGCAATTAAGTTTTCTTCTTTTAAATCAATATCCCTCATATATTCATCTTGTACATACCTCAGGGGAGTAGGAGGTAAAAAACTGACTTGGGCCTATATATTTCTTATCAAGCATGATGAATGGCAGTTTTTTTGTCAATAATTTTACTTATAAAGCGATATTGGATATGGTGTCTTCTTTACATATAGTTGCGGGATTTATTATCCGTTAAAAATATATGCAATATTTTCGAAAAATATCATCGTATAACAAGATTAAAAGCTTTTATTCTAAACTACAAGAATTTAACCAATAATACTTCAAAACATCTAAAAGTGAAGACGCATTAATTTAGGGAATTTCCCAATAATTAATTTTGCTTACATAATACCCGCTAGGAAATTTCCTTCCAGAAAACACAAGAGGGGAGCCAGATTATTTAAGTTCCGCATTGAGAAGCGATTTTCCTTGACTTAAATGAAAATGGCTTTTTTATAGGAAAATAAAGGAGATACTTTTGAGCAGTTCATTATTCTTTCTTCACAGTCTTAATATTTCACATAACAAGCGTCATATTTTCTACATTTATTACGGTAACACGCAATAAATTGCAGTCAAAATTACGTTTTTGTCATCGCATCATTTATTACAGTATGGAGTACTTGATGAGCGGTAGTTATTACAAACGCATAATGTGAAGTGGGCAAATTATTGTAAAATAACTTCTTCCGCTTTCAAACGTGCGCAGCAAGTTATAATAGACCTGATGTTCCCTTGAGTAGAAATGGGTTTATGAATCGATAGTATAGGAAGGAAGTGGCATTTAGATGAGTTTCCTGTAAATGTAGGAGTGAAGTAGTACTTGCGAAGGCACATGATGTGAAAGCAAATTTTTGTGTACAAAAAAAAAGGTTTTATTATGCAATTTTTACGTAGCTTAGTTAAGAGATTGAATTATTATTTATATGTAAAAAATATTTTTTACTTATTGTTTCTATATTTAATTGACTTGTTTAAGTTCAAATTTTGCTTTCGCTCCAGGTTTTGGATCACGGAACAATAGTTATATTAATTCAACTAATATGAAAATAGTTGATTTAATATGTATATTCCAGGCTTTTGAAAAAATTAGTTTTGCTACATCATTGGCACCTTAATGCATTGAAAGGCTAGATATAGCATTGCCGCGGAACTATGGGCAGTTTGTTTGCTTGCAACATCTCTAATGCAATGATGCCAAATGCTCATGTACAAATGGCAAAAAAACACACTTTATATTATCATAAAAATTTTACGCGTATATTTATTTTGACAGGCGCAAAACAATTCTATTCCTCTCTTAATGAAATATAAAGCATTTTTTTCATTCAAGATACTCTATAAAGAAGTCAACTCTCAAAATTAAATGACTGTAGGTAATGTATATTAGAGAAAGAGGTAACAACATCGCAACGCCGCTCGATCGCATTGTTGATTTCACCGACACAAGTAATCTTAAGCAGTGACGTCGTCGAAAATTATTTACATGATAAATATTTATTATTAATAGATTATGCTTTAAATTATAAACAATCTTACCGTTTATGAACTCTTTGTGCGTAACATTTCGCAAGATGACATCAGCTATTGCCTGCGGTGTTGCCATTTCAAATTTTGAGAAGCGGTTTTAGGAATAAGAATGTTAATAATTTTTTTTTTTTGCTTTGTAGTTGTTATTTTTGGGCTTAGAAGAACATATATCTATTTCTACTTTTTATTTTCAATTTAAAATCTAACATCAATAAGGTATATTAACATTATTACATGTGTTGATATATAGCTGAAAATTTCCTCTTTTGAAAATGCGTGTAAATCTGACAACAGAGAATCGATGAATATGTTTGAAACAAAACACCCTCCTTGCCCCTCAAACTCAAACAAAGTTGTTGTTTACTAATTCTTGCCTTTCAATGTTCTATGATTGGCACCAATAAAATGCCAGGATAGAAGCCAGTAAGATCTTCTAGAGCAAAGCGACCAGTTCCTTGTGTACTTCTGAGCTCTGGAGAAAGTTCAATATGTTAGTAAAAGATACTCTTATTATATAATAAACTGACTCAGGTAACGAAAGTCTGTATAATCCTTGACGCATTCTGTAAGATAATCAGGAATCGGCCCCGAAGAACTTGAAAGCTTGGTCTTTTTTAGAAAAGGCATTTAAAGTATTTTTTTTAATTCCAAGCTCTTACCAAATCAACTGAAAAATATTTAAGATTCAACAGGGGCTGTAACTACTTGAAATAAGAAATTTTCTGCTTTTCTAGCTCATTATCATCTCGAGCTTATACTGTCCACTCTTGAACAAAAGTCTTTGAAATTTGGATCGTATGCAGATTGGATCCAGTTTTGTGCAATCCGGTTTATGTCATCTCTTCAGCATATGAGTGATCTACCTTTACTTCATAAAGCTTCATCTCACCATTCCATATCGTCCACCTACCATCTCTAATTTTAACCATGTCGTACTCCTCTTTTATTTCGTATAGTTTGATAAGAGATTCTGTCAGAAAGTTTGATTCCTAGCATTGTTAGTTCCATTTTTCGTTGCATCACCTCTATTTTGTGAGCATTCTTTTCCGTTAATGTTAGCGTTAGAGAATTTTCTCTTGAGACATATCGGCAGCTTGAACTTTAGTAATGTGCTTAACTTGCCAAATGTCGTCCTTGGTAAACATATGCTTTGTGGAATTTTTAACTTCTAATGTGTCACTTATAGATTCGTCATGTACTGTTTTTATGTCCGTTTTATTTTCAGCCCTATCGTGCTTGCCTCGTTGCTTTTCTTTTGGCGAGTTTTATCGCTCGTTTTACTTCGTTTTAAGTAACTAGTGGTCCTGATGTGGCAAATCAAATCCAGATGTTTTATCATCAAAACCTTCTCCAAAATATTCTTTCCATCTCTTAAGTTGTTTACCTATGTCTCTTACTTTGCTTCCATCATCTTGGTTTTCTAGATACTGAATTGGAGTCAGTCGATTATTGCCAGTAACTTGCTTTGGTTTTTATGTATATTAAATAAGTTGGGTTTCGTCTTGTAGCTTTTAATCTATATTCCTTAGTATGCCACTTTATTCCACTATATTCTTCCTCATCTTATTCTTACACTTACATCTTTGATCCATAAGGTACAGAATGCCATAAGTCATCGAACTTTATTTTCTTCCTCTTTTCTACTTTATCAGTTCACTCTCCTGTTATTCTTTTAACATGTCTTCAGATCTGCTCTATTCTTTTATTAGGTTTTATAGCTTAAGTTGGGCTTCTTGAATATTATCTAATATCAGCGTGATGTCATCTGCGAAGCATAGGTGATTTAGTTTTTCTCCATTTATATTTATCCTTGTGTTTTTCCAGTTTATTTAATTTAGCGAACTCTGCAATTAGCATATAAATAGTTTAGGAGAGTGTGCGTCGCCTTGTCTCATCTTTCGTCATCTGTATACTGTATAAGTGCATATTTTCTGCAATTTTGATCTTTGCTGTTGCAGCATATATATATATATATATATATATATATATTTAGTTGTTGCAGAGTAGCTGTGGTCAATGCTGCTTTTCCAACTGCCTGAAATAAAAATTAGAATAACGTACACCTCACACTTACAGTATAATATTCGAATTATATTTTTCTTACAGCATTATCTACTTACTTTCAAATTAAACCTTCTCCTAATTTTGTCCCTTGCTATTCATTGACCTTAGATGAGTAATGTTGAAAATTTGATGAAAAAATGACTATTTTTGAAATTTTAATATTTGGAATCCATTATTCGTTCTAGGTTGTGGATAATAATTGTTATTATTAGGGTAATTATTAGGCTGACTTGGTGTCTTTGAAATGGTTGTTAATTAACGCTACCATATCTAGATGATAAAAAATACTCAATTTTCTCACTTTTTCTTGTTTTTGTAAATTTATGTTATTTATTATTGTCTGACTCATTGAAATTTTATTTTTCCTTAGATATTTTTCTCAAATTCATTAAAAACGCACCATCTCGCTACTCCTTCTTCCATTCCGCTTTCCTCTTCTTCTGCTACTATCTATTAATGGATATTTGCAATCACTTTTGGCTATTTTTCCTTATCTCTGGTGGTATGAATTAATTCTCCTATGATTGCTACTTCTGTCTTACTCTTTCTGCCTAAACCCCTTCTTCCCTCTATTTCTCCATATATTAATAATTGGAGCAAATGGCTTTTCATTGCGTAGCACGTGTCCTAGGTACGCTGCTTTCCGGAGTTTTATCGTAACCATCAATTGACGTTCTTCTCCTATCATTTAAAAAATTTCCTCGTTGGTTTTTCTTGCTGTTCATGGGACTGGAAGATGTTTCAATAGATCTACATTTCAAATGCTTCCAGCCTATTCATTGTGCTAACCTTTAATGTCCAGACCATATGTAACTTTTTGTAAATTCTGTTCTGAGGTTGAGGTCAAAGTAAGAGTTCGTAGACGTTCTTAAATTTCATGAATGACTTTCTCGCTTTTTTATCCGACATTTCACATAACTAAGTTCCCAGATAGTTAAACTTTTTTAATTGTTCTATGTCTTCACTATTGTATAAGAGTTTCACATTCTGGAAGTCATCTAATTTGTAGCTGATTACTAGGATTTGTTTCTTTTTTCTATTGCATTTCAACTTTGTGCATAAGCCTTTGGAGATCATTCATATTACTTGCGATCAGGACTGTGTCATCTGCATACCGTATATTGTTGATCCATGTGCCCTTTACTTTGATGCCTAATTGTTTTTCTTCTTAGAAGATGTTTTCAGAGAAAATATTAAACAGAAGTGGAGAGAAGACACATCCTTGTCTTATCTCTAATGATTTTCTCTGTGCCTTTGTAAATTCGTTGTCAAATCTAACTGCAGCTTATTGGTTTTAGTACAATTTGTCAAAACTCTTATTATCTTTGTTCATGCATTGATCTGAGATGAGTCATCTGATAATACCTGAAATTACTAGAAAATATTTAATAAGCATCACATTATGACTATCTTTCTATAGATAGTTGGATCTGAGATAAATTATCATTTTTGAAAATACGAAGAAATATTGATTTTTTTCCTTCTCTTCCTTACTTTCACATATTACTTTTTTAACGCTTACCTCCTTAAACATCTATCAATATTTTTTCTAATTTCTCTTAATTAAACAATTCCTTATAAATTGTACGAAACTCTTTTAAATCTTTTGGTGCAATAGTAAAAGAAACAAGAGATCTATACGTCAGTCTAATAGAAGTTATAATAACTTAAGGTCTATTCGTTAAGACACATTGACAGAAAACAAATAGCCCTTATTTGTCCGATACTTCTGAAGTGGGTTAATTATATTTTGCCAATTCTCCCTTCATAAGCGTTATTATTTTTCTAAAATATTTTCTTTGTCCGTGTTCCATTGGGTCACTAGAATGTTATCTGGATTTGCTTTTAATTTGTTCAGAGCTTAAGCGATTTTTTCTTCTGTAAATACAATGTTTTTAATGGAGTTCTCTAATCTGGTAAAGTCGAGTAACTGAGGTATAGTTAAAGTTTGCTGCTCTCAAAGAGAATGTTCGAATTGTTTAGGAAACTTTTAAGCTTTCATTGTTTTACTGTCTGGATATTATCGTGCAGCTTGATTTTTCCGGTTAAAAAAGGGAATTTTTTATCATTGGCTGTATTGCCGCGAATAAAGCGGTTAAAATTGATGAATTTTTATAAAATTTGAAAAAAATATGAGCAAAATTATTTTGATAGTAAGTCAAAGTATTTTTTTGCCTTTTCGATAAGAAACCCCTTCCCAATTGTTCATGCAAAAGGCACTACCTATTTCCGGTCATTTTGTAATATCATATCTCTTTCAAATCACAAATTAAGTAACTGTCTTTATTGGGCTTACAAATGCAATCTAATAGTAATATATTAGAACTGAGAAAGTTGAACCTTAAAGCAAGTGACAAATTTGCGAGAAATTCACGTTATAAGCAGTTTAATGCAGAACAAATTGGGTTAGATAATCTATAACGATAGATTGAACAATGAGGCTACCTCTGTGTAATTGTCTAATAATCCTTTTTTACCACGCACTCATTTCTCCGTGACATCGATTTTGATGCAATACCGAATTTAAATTGAAGCCTAGGTTTAGTTTTTGTTTGATTTGTTCACGTTATAATATTAATAATCAGCTTTTTTTTTGTTTAATGTAAAGAAGTGAAAGTAAATCTAAAACTTGTCAAATAAATTCGTTATGTCTTATCTTTTTTGAATACTTTTTAAAATTTGTTTTAATTCGTAAAGATTTACGACTAATAGAATAAGCTTAAGTAGACATTTTTTACCTTGACATTTTTAAAAATTTCTCCACATTAGTGGAACATATAAGTGGTTGTCAAGGATAAAACTACTATTTTAGAAACAATTGATATATTTAATTCTACTCAAATACTTAAGTCATAAATAGAAAAAAAAGCAATAACGACTTCGCAGTTAAACACCAAAACGTGCTAACTAAAAATACCGAACATCAAATAAGGTTAGTTCATTACGCAGGCGAGCCCGGCCATGCAATGAAGCAATGTTAAATTTATTCAATTAATTAACACATTTTACAAATTTTATACAAACAAGTCAGCTTTGGTCTTCAATTTTCACATTTATTTTTAAAATAGGTACATACAATGTATAGATATAAGGAAAGCAGATATAGATGAGGGAAACTTTAAAAAATCAAGCCATCTAAATAATAATAATAAAATGAATAATGCAACTAAGCCGTAAAATTAAATTTTAAATTATCGAGATCGATTTTTCAAAGACATTAACAGGGCCCTCACAGTTCCTGGATGTAGTCAAACCTTTCTCATAAGAGACTTGAACGCTAAAGTTTTTAAAACAACTGGATAAAGTTGAAACGGTAATAGGTCCGTTTGAACTAGGATTCAAAAACGATAGAGGCAGTACTCAGTAATTAATTTTCTTTCATAAGATCGATTATACCTAATGAATAGTTTCTTACAACAAAAAAAGAATACAGAAGGTGTACTAAGCCCGGATGGATAAACAAAAAACAAGATTGATTTTATCATCAAGGCAATCATTAGGGCAAAGGTCAGTTTAGATTTGAAGACAGATAAATCGAAGATGGTTCTAACAAGCACTCCAAATACGACAACTTCGTAACAGCTTCTTTAGAAGAAATCAGGAAGGATGTGAGAAAACTCAATTCAGAAAGTATAAGACAAACTACAAAAGAAAACAAAAATATGAATCTAAAAAGAGAGATTTTTAAACTAAGAAAAAGGCGATATCACCCAGTTTAAGAATTATAGATCGATAAGCCTCCTTTGCTATTTATGAAAGCTATTTACCAAAATCGTTGCCAAACGTCTGGAAGGTAAATTAGATTCTTATCAACTAAGAGAACAGGCCGGCTTAAGTCCTGATAGAAAAGTCGTTGGAGTCAAAAGACCATTAGCCTTGGTATTTATTAATTTCCATAAAGCATTCGATGCATAAATATACAAGGCTTATGAAATACATATACAGTAATGCCACCACAGCTGTAGAATTTTACGAATCAGCAGGAAAAATTAAACTGGACAGAGGAGTTTGGCAAGAAGAAACTATTTTGCCTAAAGTTTTCACAGCTGTTCTGGAATATGCAATGAAATCATTGCTTTGGGAGAATAGATGCATCCATATCGATGGCCAAGGGCTAATACACCTTAGATTTGCAAATGATATCATTCTCGTCACAGAAAACATCGGAGTTGTAACAGATGCTCGAAGAAATGGAACAGGCCTTATCAAAAGTCAATCTTAAATCAGAATAGGCGACTTCGAGATAAAAGAGAGGCATATATACGAGGTATTTGTACGAAATACAAATTGGGAAGAACAATCAAATGCACGAGTTACAGCGTAGAACAAGATTGGGTGGATTCTGGCAATTTGCGAGAGGTATCTAAGAGTGAAATACCCATATGCCTGACGAGAAAAGTGTATGAAGAATGTGTGTTCTGGTAATATGGAGCAAAAACTCTGACATTACTAAAAAGCCAGCAGAGAAGAATCCATGCTTGGAATCACTAAAAGAGACAGAATATTTAATAATGCTATCAGACCAAGGACTAAAGGTAAACACGTAGTGGACACGTAAATAGAATGAAATAGAGATGGGTAAGTCTTATGGCGAGAACATTAAACGACTGCTGGATTAAAAGAATATCGGAATAGCGATTACGTGTAGACAATGATATAAAGAGAATTGTTGGGAATTGGATCATGACGACCAAAAAGAAGATGATAATTAATATATAATAAACAGAAAATTGCGATTTTAAGATAATTCAGGTTTCGAAAAATTCAATATTTTCCATTTTTGAGTTTTTCATATTTCCTAATAATATGAGATTTTTGTGACGCCCAGTCAAATTAAATTTAGCATGATCCTTCTTCAGATTTAAATGTCAACAATTCATTGAATATCCAAGAGATACCACAAATGAGTCTTAGATATCATATTGGACGTCACATATATAATCCTATAAAATGAATCCTGTTGTTAAGACTTCTTCTGTAGAATCCAAGAATTAAAAAAATATATTTTTGATAGTTAAATAATAAGAGAAAAAAAAAATCAACCAATCAAAAGAGATCAATGAATCAAATGGATCAACTGCCTAGAAGAAAAACAAATTTCTGACTGCAAATGAATAACTCAGTCAACTGCTTAAAAGAGGCAAAAAAATTACAATATTTGCTTTGCAGTTGCAAGGTTTAAAGGTGGGAGATATATTTAACTACCTGATTTTTTTTTTCAAATAATCAAATAGGGTACAGATAAAGAAAACATGCAAAAAGTCCAATATGTTTCGTATTTTCAAACATAGTTGGATTCAAATACCATATATGACGCCTATGTAGTGATCCAAATTAGGTGAGAAAAATAGAATTTCAAGAAACCAAAAACATTGTTTTTTTGTGTCTCTATCTCTAAAACATCTCGATACAAGTATAATATAGAAAAAATGTATGTGTTTTATTGGTGCCCAGAGATGGTCAATGCCATAAATATTATTACCAACCATCCCCCAATCGTTTAAAAGCAAGAAAACTGAGACTAGTCAGTATATTATGGCACCTGCAATATTTGTTAAAAAATTGTTTTTAATAAAACGAAAGCAAATAATAATCACACATCTAAACTACAGAGAATTCTTAGACGTCGAAAAAATCAATTTTTAAACGAAATCAGCATTCGCTTAAAGTAAAATGTAAGTTACCCTATTAAGAAACTTCGTTACATCTGGAACTATAAATAAAACTTCCTGATAGTAATATCTAAAGCTAGAATTTAACAAAGTAATTTAACTTTCAGCATACTTCATAAAAATGCAAATTCTCTTAAAAAACAAATAATCCAATGGTAATTTGTACCAATTATGTTCCCGAATTATGTAATAAAACTTCTTCGGAATTATTTCCAGAGTTGCTCAAAGACTTTTCTTAAAATTTTTAATTCACATTTATAAGTTTTATTTTATATACTAAAGATTTTAGTTGGATTAATTTAAGAAATATGTCTAATTTTATTTTTAAAGGATAAAAAACATTAGTTAATTGTTCAACTTTAAACCAATTTTTCAATGATTAATTTCTTCTATTGCTTAAAAAATATGATATTTAAAAACAAATCATCAAAGTCACTAATTATCGTGGATTATGAAAAATATGTAAATGCTTAAATTTTTTTCTGGTTTTTAGACATGATCACCAATTGCAGAACCAAGTATTATTGTGTCAAATTACGCCAAAGAAATAAATTAACAAGATAATTCAAGCAATAAAAGGAAAATAAGGTTTTGTGAAAATTATAAAGAAAAATTAAAATGTTTTTCATTTAATTGGACCTGGAAAGTAGAATTCTAACATATAGTAATCAAGTTCATTTATAATGTGTCATTTAAAATGTAATTATATACATACAAAAAATAAAATTTTTTTGTACCAAATAAGAATACAAATTAAAAAAAAGCTTAAAAGAATTACGTTACAGCATTTATTTTTGTATATTTTCTTCATATCTAGAAAACAAATATAGTGAGTTTTATTATGTACAATAAACATTAAGGTTAGAAATTGATAATTCATATTACACAGTCGTACTGACTCTGTTGATGATTCTAGCATATAGGTATCAATATCCATAAATATTAGCCCTGCTCTTCATACTTCTTTGTGCTGAGGTAGAGATACTTGAACAACTCTAATAATACCAATTATGAGAATAATATCAATTTTATTGCACTTGATTTTCTTTTTTTTTTCTTGATGGATGTTGAAACTGCTAAGAGAAAGCTCCTTAAATAAATCCTTAATAAGCCGTAAGATTTCATGGTCCAACACCAATGTGGTTACACAGCAGGAAGTTTAAAAACTTCCTAAACTCTCTATAGGTTAGGTAGATAACTTTGACAGCAAGGAAGATTTAAACATCAGTCCATTTACGAACAGAATATTTAGGACCTCTTACTGCAAGGTAGATACTTGGAGGTCTCTTTGGCCTGAAACCAACATCAAGCGTTTGGAAACCATCCTTATAAGTTAAATAAATACAATATAGACAATGCGGATAAATATGCGGCTTACAACCCAAATTGGTATACTGCCCTAGGACGGGAAAAAAATTCAATAATAACAGACAGATAAGAAAACCTGCAATATTTTGTAATATATTTGAATGATTCTGAACATAAGTCGTCAAATTAAAAACTATATACTAAAATATACGTTCTACAATAGTGCGTTTGGATAAAGATACTTAAATATCCTCTGTAATATAACATTGAACATAATATCAAGGCAAGGTTACTTATTGGACCTAATTTTACTATCCAGCATTCTCATAACCATTTTACTTCCTTATACTTATAATTATAAAAAACCCATTATACAAAAGGTTGATGGTGGCGTGACGTTCACAAAAGCAACGTTTTCCCATAAATCTGCCTAAATAATTGAAGGTATTAATATTATAATTAAGGTGCTGTTCCCTTAAAGGGTAAAATGGCATAATACATTATGCAAGCGGCACGTTCGTTGGCTTGAAAGCGAATTCATCTCACAAACATGTGCTGTAAGATCTGTATTATACAGGGTATAAACTCATCTTTTATTATAACTACTGGACAAGACAAAATACATTTATGCGCTTAAATTACTTATATATAACGTGCCCTTATCATCTTAATTTACGTTGTTAAAATAAACTAAGAAGCCAAAACTTACCGCTAGGGAAAACATCGTTCCATATAGTTGATTTTTTACCTGAAATTAAAAAAAAAAGTGAACTTAGAACATTTCATTTAGGAGCGCTGCTGGGAAATGAAATAAGAAAAACGTTTTCAAGACGTCAGAGAATAAACGAGCTTTTCTCCAGCTTAATTTCAAACTAAAATTAGTTAATCTACCTAAACATCTTAATAGAGTAACCCTGTTGCAGGAAGAAATACCGTGTTATTTTAACATTTAAACCTAATAACAGCTTTTAAAACTAAATATCCCCCTTAAAGGTAACGTTGAATTTTCTTAACGATAATAACCTGCCAGAAAGGCTGCTTAGGGTCATTTAGTTTCTAGGTGCTTTTAGCTATTATTAAAGAAAATGTCACTAACATATTAAGCTATCATATAATTAGTTAAATCGACTTTTATATTCTATAATTACGTATTGCAACCAAATTTAACAATAGA
The DNA here is from genome assembly GCF_022605725.1 of Anthonomus grandis grandis. Lineage (NCBI taxonomy): Eukaryota > Metazoa > Arthropoda > Insecta > Coleoptera > Curculionidae > Anthonomus > Anthonomus grandis. The sequence continues at coordinate 19,556,891 of NC_065567.1, forward strand.
AAAAGCTTTTAGAAGCAAATATTTACAAAGTCGTTACAAAATTTAAAATTGTCTTCGCACATGTGCGATTTTGTTACATATTTTGAACGTTTTATTGGAATTACGTCCTTTATTTATCAACCCGATGAAGTTTATCTGGAGTTGGATTTTGTTGTGCAGATGAGGTTGTTTCAAAATAAAGAAATGCTTTTTGTGATTTAAAAACTATATATATATTAAAAACGTAAAAATGTACATTCGACTTGCAGCAAAAAAAAAAAACAAAAATGATCCTCGGTTTTGCCTCGGCATTCTTCTTTTTCCTCCCTTTGTTAGTAATCTACCATTCCTAATCAGCGTAGATGCAATAAAATAATCGAAATCAGTCAAATAATTTTTTTACACACTTCACCACGATCACTCATGACTAATAGATCTATTTATTTTTACTGCATTTATTTACGACTATTTAAGTCTCGCGCCAATATTCCAAACTGAACTGACAACCGACTTCCCTCGACAATGCGGCTTCTTATATACTCGGCAGAACCCTATTCCGAAAGATTCCCGCCAACCTTCGAGACATTTTGCGGTCTGCGACTGTGATTTCAAAATAATCGATAATTAGCTGGTTTCTTGGTGTTATCATTACAATATTTATTTCTGTACTGACTTTAAATTTAATTCAAAGAAAAGCAGCAAAAAAATAACTGTTGTTAAGTGGCCAGCTCAGAGTCCTGACCTTAATTCCATAGAGAATCAATGGGATTTAGTAGACAAAAAAATTCGTAAGGAACATCCCGAAAAATTTAAAAATGGAGACGAGTTGTTTGAAGCAGTTGAAGCTGCATGGCATTCTGTACCCAAGGAGACCTTAGGGAATCTGATTGGTCTATGAAAAGGAGATGCCTTGCAGTTATTAAAAATAAGGGATATGCAACTAAATATTAATTTGTTGTTATTATATATTTTCTTTAAATATATGTTTCTCTATTTTTGCTCCCTGTTTTTTTTTAAATTAATTTACATATGGCTTTATAATAAGTAGAATTATATTTTTTATGTTTTATTTTTATTATCTAGTTTGGTGTAGTATTATAGGATAAAAAAATTTTAGTTAACTTGTCAAAATAAATTTAAAAATAAAAATAAAAAAAAAAGTTTCTTTACTTTTGCTCGATACTGTATATTAAAAACATAAAAATGTACATTCGACTTGCAGCAAAAAAAAAATGATTCTCGGTTTCGCCTCGGCATTCTTCTTTTTCTTCCCTAGGCTAGTAATCTACCATTCCTAATCAGCGTAGATGCAATAAAATAATCGAAATCAGTCAAATAATTTATTTACACACTTTACCACGAAAACACGATCACTCATGACTAATAGATCTATTTATTTTTACTGCATTTATTTACGACTATTTAAATCTCGCGCCAATATTTCAAACTGAACTGATAACCGACTTCTCTCAACGATGCGGCTCCTTATATACTCGGCAGAACGCTATTCCGGAAGATTCCCGTCAACCTTGGAGACATCGTGCGGTGTGCGACTTGTGTCATTTCAAAATAATCGATAATTAGCTGGTTTCTTCGTGTTATCGTTACAATATTTATTTCTGTACTGACTTTTAATTTAATTCAAAGAAAAGCACAAAAAAAGATTGTTTTGGTTTGTATGCGATAAAATAATTTATTTAAGCAATGATTTTAATGACCTAAATATAAACGCTAATATTCTACCAACTAAGAAAAACTATAATTTAATAAGAAGTTATATTATTTTGTAATAGAAAAATAGGCAAAAAAAAGATAGAAAGTGTAAAAAAGGCAGAAGAAACACAGCATAAGGAAAAAAGAAATGAGAAGAGGAAAAACTTATAATATGACTAATTACAGATTTTTAATTTGTTAGCAATTTAGGAAAAATATCATTTTAAAAATAGGCTATTTCATTTTTTAAATTACTCTGTGAACACGTGTTGTAAGAAGTCTACGAATATTTACATTATGTATACCTGTTCTATAATTTATCTTCTGGTACATACAATACGTCATAAAGCATGTCCCTAGTTTCTTGTGTTTAGTTGAGCTAATTAGCTTAAGCATTGAATACGCTTTCTTTAAACAATGAGCAATATGTTCCTTAAATTTTAACTTGCAAATTATAACAAGACCTAGATTCTTTGCTGATTCCTTAAAGTTTAAGTTTTATAACTTTCTTTTTTTGCAAAAAAAAAGGACACATGAGTTGCTAGGATTTACTTTGAGTAAGTGCTTTTCTGATAATTTGAATAAAATATCCAAGTTCACCCAATAAGTCACATCTGCCACTGAATTGGGGTTTAATGTTGCATATACTCGGGTGTCGTCGGCATAAGGGTGGTATCGGCATTATTTTAGGGCTATCACGATGGTAAAAGTATATATTCGATTTATTTCCCTCGAAACAGATATTTGCTTTCACTAAAACCGATATTCTTTAAAATAGAGAGCAATGATACTGTGATTAAGCATGTCGACAGCTTTAGAGTAATAAAATAAGACCAGGACAGTGGCATTACCAAGAATCCTAAGAAGCAACAACATCGTCTAGTATGTCAGACAAAGCAGCTATAATTAGCTCTAAACCCGAATTGTAACAGGGATGATATCAAATTTATTTATACAATCGACCATCTGAAGTTCCAAAACTTTTTCTAAGACTTTTGAAAGCGTTAAAAAGATTGATATTGATTTTATTTGATTAAATTCAGTAAGATTATGTACTTTTGCTAAAGCCAAAACATTGGCCAGTTTTCAGTCCTTATCTATCAGTCATACAGGGACTTATTAATGGACAACATAGTTATAGAGAGATTACTATAATGTTTAGACTGAGTGCTCCAAAAGCTTTTGAATTAATATCAAACATAATTTTAAAAATTAATTCTTTATCAACCTCAATAAAAGAAAAATGTTGGTTACGTATTCGATTATTCCTAAAAAAATGTATTAATTCTGGATTAGGTTGTTTTTGAGTAGCTTGAGGAAAATGCGTATTTAATTCATTCACGTTTTTTAAATCATCAAGAATAGCTTTAATTTTATTTTAAAAAATGTTCAATTTCTTCAGTTCACTTCATTTTTCTTTGGAACTACTATTTTGAAATTCTGGATTCAAATTTGTTTTTTTCAGCCCTAATTGAATTTGTAGTTAAATCTTCATATTAATTCTAATGAATAGGGTCTCTAGTATGTCTAAAACGTCGAAGTGCTTGATTTCGAAGATTTTTCATTAGTCGAATGTCAAGAAGTAGAAATCAGTAATATTTTTGAAAATTTCCAAAAGTATTTTTATTTGCATTGATTTTCAAGGTTTGTCAACTTAAAATTATAATTTTATCGTCTTAGGGCAATGCAGTAGTTATATCAGCAGTGAGTGAAAGGTTTATCGACAATCTGTCAGCCTTTTTGCGACAAAATATGTATTATTATTTTATTGAAACACATAGTTTGCAATCTATTATTTACAAGATCATCAGGGTTTGATATCATTATTCGAATATATTACTAGAAAATAATGCATTTTTTTTTAATTAAAAAATTTTACCAAGTATACAAGTCAAAGTCAAAATATGCTTTATTTGATTAAATAAAAGTAATTGTTATTAACAAACCTTAAAAAAATCAAATAGGTACATACAGGGTGTTCATTTGAAAACTTCCAACCACGGATTTATCGAAAACCAATGTTTCAAAAAATAAATGCCGAAATACGTCAAAAGGTTTGTCAAGGGGGACAACTTTCTAACCTAAAATTACTTCACCCCCTTTCCAGTTTCCAGATAAATGGATAGGGCGAAGGGGGCCTATAGAATGGCCTGCTAGATCTCCTGATATAACGCCGTTAGACTTTTTTCTATGGGGTCATTTAAAATCTATTGTGTTTACTCCCCAACCTGAAAGTTTGGATGAACTTCGTCAACGCATCATCGACAGCTGCCATGATATCCCACAACATGTTTTTGAAAATGTCCGTCAGGAATTTGAACATCACCTATATCATTGTTTGGCCAAAAACGGGCAATATTTTGAACACTTATTGAAATAAAAACAGATATTTTCATGTTTTTGTTTTCTATCTGAATAAATTAAGATGAACAAAGATTTTTCTAATTTTCTCGAAAACGAATCGACCGATTAAAAAAAATCAAACGTCAAAATAAAAGACTTCGAAAGACCTTTTAAACAAGCTATTACAGGATACCCCTTGCCTTTTAACATTTTAAGAGGATGACCCTGGGGGGCAGAGGGTGAAAGGGGGTAAAGTAATTTTAGGTTAGAAAGTTGTCCCCCTTGACAAACCTTTTGACGTATTTCGGCGTTTGTTTTTTTAAACAGTAGTTTTCGATAAATGAACACCCTGTATAATAGAAATCATACAAATACAGAAATAATAACTCTACATGAGATGTAAAAATATTACAGACATAAAAATACAATTTAAGACAATTAAAATATATCCGAGTAAAATTCCTAGCAAATAACTGCGAATTTCCATAGATTTTTCCTCATAATCTTTTTAATTTTATCTGACAGTTTGGATCTAATTTTGCTTTGAATTGGATAATTTATATATCATAACCTGTACAAAATTCCCGCCTTATATTGAATTCACATATCCTGCGTTTTTCTTAACCTGCAACATCCATTCCCCATTTTTTTTACTCTATACCATTTTTTTATTTGAATCTTGCGTTTAGTTTACTGTAATCTAAAATTTTGTAATCTTTTAAAAAATTGAAAAAAGCGTAATATGCAAAATATGTAAATCTTCATAAGCACCACCTCGTAACAATAGTTTAAAATTAAACATAATAACGTGTAAATCAAAAACGTTTACAATATGATTCTTATCTAAATGCATGACACGTGTCTAATAAACAAAATGCAATATGCAAAGGATAACGTAAATGCTACTTACATTGTTAAGATTGTAATTATGTAAACAAAACAATTAGCTCACCACGTCGTCACATATGTACATACGCGTCAATATTGCCCAATAGCCAATTATACCTAATTAGTAATCAATATGTTTATAGATGCAATTTTTGTGTGTGAAATATGTCGGGATTCATATATAAGTATAATCGGAACAGATTGCGACATAAGAGTTACAAACGTGCTCTAATTTACTTGCTTACATGCTTTATGTATGGCTGACAATGCGCTCAACAACGTGCCTTATTTAAAGCAACGTTTCCCTAAGGAACTCCTAGGCATTTCAAACAGGCGGGCTAGGAAGCATCAGTCAAAATGTAATTTTCCAGGTACTTTATTATGCAGTATTACATTTTTATTAGGCGGGATAATAAAATCCGCGAGTAGCAGTTAAGGCAAACTTCCTCAAAAGTTAACTGAATACCGTTTTGATTAAGCAATGCATAAAGCATTTATTTTCTTTTTTAAGTAAACGTTTGTTTCTTAATTTAGTATTAATAAGTAATTTTTTTTTAATAATGTTCTTTTTTTTAATAGGATAAACCATATTTTATTTAAAAAAAGGTAACTATTAAAAGGGCCTATTTGGAATGAGAATAAAGGTGGAAGCTTTGAAGAGTCAGTCAACCTTAGACCTATTAGAGAAATTCGTCAAATCTCGCTTGACGGTGGTGGGGTTTTCCACAGCAGTCTTTTGCAATTTTTTACAGGCTTTTGATAGTGTAAATTACTAAAATTCCGCTGCAGCTTATTTAAAAGATAGTAAGCAGCCCATTTACGTCGGATCTTCCAGTTATGAATATGGTTCATTAGCTTGGGGTATTCCAAGAGAGTCTTCGTATTCGCTGATGATACCACCATCTTGTGGGGTAGTTCTAGTATTGAGTTCCTACATTTCTCTTTATCGGCTGATCTTCGGGAATTAAAAGTGGTTCAATTCATACCTAAATTCCAATAAAACTAAAGTTTTGTACTTAATACCAGTTGGCGACCTTAAAATTGCCTAACATACCACTAAATTTCTAAGCCCCATAATGGACAACGATTTTAATTTGAACAACGTGTTTAGCAAGTAAGGTTTCTTAAAGTTATTTTGCTCAGGAACTTGGATCAAGAGTTGATAAGACGGTCTACTTTGCCCTAATTAGAGTCACGCGTTAGATATCAGCTTCTAGGGGAATGCCTTATCCAACAACTTTTTATCCTACAAAGTCGTGCCCTTCGTTATATACGTGGGGTCTAACCCAGGGAATGATGCAAGCTCTTCTTCATACGAGAGAAGAAATCACACAATTTTACTTATTAAAAGTTGCTAGCAATTTGTTCAAACATCGACATAAATTTATAGTAGAAAATTTGCGGTATTTTAACTAAAAAATCTATTTTCTATAAGGGCTTTAAAAAATTTAATCATCTCCATTAAAAATTAAAGAAGATCATTGACTGATTAACCACTGACAGTTTTTAGATAGAACTTTAAAATATTGTATCCAGGGGTTTTTTGAGATGCGTCCAAATTGGCTCATCCTTTCACTGTAGCCATTAGAGCGCGCTTCACATTGTACTTTTAATGGTTTAAAATATCGATAATTTTTTTCTCAGTGTAGTTTCTTACTTTTTATTTGACAAAAAAAAAGAATGTCCTCATGCCCTTTTGTTAAAAAACGCTGAAGTTAGCCGTTTTTGTAATAATTCGGTTTTTAGATGTTCGATGTCGCAACGGTATATTCAAATATTTTATATATACGAAATAAATTTATTGAGCAATACGGACTTGATGATGTTCCTCATTTTCACGAATACAAAGATTTACACACCTAAGAAAATTAAAATTAACTCTCTGCATAACTTTTGCATTAGCTCGATTATTCACCGTTGTCTTGTATACCACGAATTTAATATATTCCCAGAAAAAAAAAACGAGAGGAGTCAAATCTGGAGAATGTGGTTCCCAGCATCATTATATCTAACTATCCACCTATTTGGATTTTGACCATTCAAATAATTTCTGACATTTAATTAAAAATGTGCTGGCATAAAACACATATCTGCGAAGTTGAAGAACTGTGTTTTGAAAGAATTACTGGACTAATAATAAAATTGCTCCTTTTTTACCTTATAGGTCGGAATCGGAGCAATTTCAGACTAAGATAAGTTGCTTTAAATCGGCCTATTTTAATTTCAGGGATATGTGGTGAGATTTTGTAAAGATCTTTTCGGGACACCTTGTATATTAGATTTTAATAATAATTAATTTTTGCTTCCAAGAAATTTAATAATTCCATTTGAAAAGCATTTTAAAGCTCTTTTCTAGTAACTTCATCCACACTCACCGAAGCTTTTATACTTTAAACAAAGAATATTTTTTAAGCATAAACACGCCAAGTTTATTACAAATATTAGTAAATTATTTTTTTTATATAATTTAGAAAATTTTCCGTAAAATACTAAAATCACTTTTTACTCTTATATAATTAATTCTTGCTTTAATTAAATCTCGCTACTAAGAAATTTAATTACATCCTCTTAATAACTTTAACGAGAATCTCTAAAGCTTTTGTTTTTGAAATAAAAAAAGCAAAAATTTTAAGCAATAATTTTATTACAAATATTGGTAAATTATTTTTTTATATAATTTAGAAAATTTTCCGCAAAATACTAAAATCACTTTTTACTCTTATATAAATAATTATTCTTGCTTTAATTAAATCTCGCTACTAAGAAATTTAATTACATCCTCTTAATAACTTCGACGAGAATCTCTAAAGCTTTTGTTTTTTAAATTTAAAAAAAAAAGCAAAAATGTTAAGCATCAGAGTTAACAAAAAAACGCCCAGTGTACAACAAATAATACTATTAAAGTATAGTAAAGTCGAGTCAGAAGTCATATTATCATAAGAACACAATACAACATGTTAATACTTTAAGGCGTGTTGGGTATGGTATTGAATTTCGAATCAAATAGGGGGCTAGGGGCGATCTAATTACATTATCCGACTACTGTTTGTTTTCCGCAACAAAAAATTTGTTTCTGCTACTCGTAAATTGTTCTAAATGGTCACGGTAATAAGCAAATTAAAGACCTAATAATTGTTAATGATATGACATAATTGACATGCCAATAACAATTATTAGGACTGATGATGCTTTATATTGAGTGGCCTTTAAGCATGGCTTATTGGAAACACGTTTTTTTATTATACCAACAATTCATTAGAAAACGAAACAAATTAATAAAGGATTCTTAGTTTATAACTATAAATGTAAAATATTACATTTAAAAGAACTATTAAAGCAATTAAATTACTATTTGATGGGATCGTGCTATCGCTTGCTTTTCCCTGACTAATTATGTATTCTCTTAAAGTAATTGACAATGCATTAGCATTTATGTGTCATAAATTAGTGAACTGGGTTTTTTTCAAAGCATTATAATTCCAGCAAAATTATTTAATATTATTTTTAAATGAAATAGGACCTACAAAAAAGCTATATCAAGCATTAAAGTTATAATGGGAAATTGACCGCGAATAGTTCGAACCTAATAAATTACGTTTTATATCGCACCTTTAGTCGAGACTCCTTTATTTTGTCCGTCCAAGAGCTGCCAATATAATTTTAACTTCCAATGTCATATATTGAGAAAATCAAAAGGAAAGGCGTTGGCCAAAGGATCAAAAGGCTTTAGAACCATATAAGGGCTTTCTAGAATGGCCCTTTCAATGAATCGACAATATCTCGACGTAACCGGTGCACGGACCTTTTCTATAAGCTGCCATACATTTTGCGATTTTTTTTTTAAATACTAAAGAAATATCCTTTTTTTTTCTTCTTATTTTAAAAGGGAACGGGGATTTGGGAAAGCTTGGGATGGATCTGTTATGGAATTGGTACTTTTCCCTAAAAGACTCGGAAAGGCCATCGTTTTCCGAGGATCATATAAAACAACATTTATTTTTGCAGGACTTTGCCTAGAAAACAACTTTTTATTTGCCCGATAATAGCTAGATATAGTGGATATTTGATCGACAAAATTTCCTAAAAAACTACAAAATAGCTTGACAAAATAAAAAAGCATAATTTAAATGGATCTTATAATCAACAATTTTTCACTAAGAAATTTAAATATTTCGCTATAGCCTTTTAACAAAACTATTTTCCTAAAAACACTTTATTTATACTGAAGAAGAATGATTGACACTAAGTCTACTTATGTGGCATATTCCCAATAAAAGTCAATCATTTATCGCAACACAAAAGTAGCATTGAAAAAATTATATTAAATATTTAACATAAAAAGGCATAACATAAACGGACATGTTTTTGAAACGGTAGACGTTCGCAAAGAAGTAAAAACTTACATTGCCTTTATTTTAAATTTAGCACGACGTTTCGGTAGGGAAGAATCTCCAAACGTTATTGAATATAAACTGAAAATAATTACTAATCCACAGGTTTATATATTAGAGGTGTATGGTTTGGTCATGTCTGAAGTGCATTAGATCATGCAGTATCTTGACAGTAAGGTTTTACATGTTAGGATTCCTTGGTATTAGTTACTTTCAGGAATCTTCTTTTTTTTTTCAATGTTATTCCTGGCACAAAATCCTTGCTTCCGTTCAATGTATGTTGTGGCCATTGGACCAAGTGAGTTATTATCGATCTGGAAAGCTCTCCTGTGCAGATCCACTTTTGATGTTCTTTTTTCCTGACTACCGGTGGTCGTTTTAACTCTTCATATTCACAGGATTTAGTATACGCAGTTTATCAGTGTCTAGTAGGCATTCTGGCTTGTTCTTCAATAATAAAGTTCGTATTATTGCCTTTGAAGTAAAGGCAGTCTTGATTTTGATTTTATGGCAAAATCCCTCCAAAGTTCTCTTAATGTACAAAATTGTTACAAATCCTATAGAATCCTCCAGTCTCTGTGGCTCGTTCCTTATTATCTCTGCTGTTTTCCTAATAATTGTCTTTATTAGTTTGCTTGGATACTTGTTCTGCTGTAAGTCTTTGGTGATATTTTATAATTTCCTGCTGAGGTCAACATTGTTGTTGCATATTGTGACTGCGCTTCTATACAGAGTTTTCATGAGTTCTACCTTTACTAAACCAGGGATAATTGGAGTTGTACTGTAAGTAATATTCTGTCTGTGTTGATTTACGATAGTCTGATGTCTTTAAGCGCCCATTGTTGTTCTTCACAAGAACATCTAAAAAGAGCAGTATTGACTCAGTTTTTAAATTCATCGTAAACTCGATGCTTGGTCTCATGTTATTAATCTGATCTATCAGGTTTGCTAGCTCTGTATCGTTTTTCTCCCAAATAATTAATGTATTATCTACATATCAAAGAACACCTTTGGTTGGGATTGAGCTGTCATCTTATAGCGCCTTCTTCGAACCACTCCATGCATAGGTTGGCACTCCAGATAATGACGAGCCTTCCGAATCCTTGCATTGAAAGTAGGAGATACGAAGCCAAACCTCCAAAAGGTCCATCCCCTCTAGTGAAAGTCTAATACGTTCTGCAAGTGTTACGTCCTCTTTGAGTCTTTCCCTGATGATTATAAGGAATTTGTACCCAATAAGCACATGTGTACAAAGGCTCATAAGATTAAAGCTTACTAGCTTATCGGTGGATCTAATATTAGTGCAAGTTAATCTGTATTTTCTTGTAGCGGCTGTATAATGCCTAACATGAATTTGGCAAGTTCCGATGTTGGCAAATCTCTGGAACTGGTTGGAACGGATATATATTTAAGTCCGTAAAAATATGGTAGCTTACTATGGTGGGAAGTGAGTTCCTCTTAAAGATGCTATGTGGATGAAGATATCGACTTTAAATGATTGCAAAAACATTTATTATTTTAGTAAGCCTCGAAGACTGGAACTTTTAATATTGACTTTACTCAAAACAGGCTTTATTATTTCCAATAAAATTATATTAACATCCCATTAGGCCTATCAAAATAAAAATACTGCATTAAAAAGATGTTGCTAAGTGAATTACAATAAAATAAAAAGCATAATTTAAATGGGTACGATTGATATCAACTTACTTTTTATTAACAAGGGATGGCAAATTCAAAAGTTTTGATTGAATATAATTATATTGTGCCACTGTCCTATTTCGACTACAACCTTTAGTAAATGAACATTTCAAATCTATAAAAGCTCTGTGGACAGAACTTTGATTCTACCACGGTTTTAATCTAATTTTGTCAACACACAGGTATAAAGTAATTATCGTTATTCGGAGTAATCCCTGTTTATTCTAGGGTTAGCGCGATTTTGAGTAACTAACCCTAGTTTTAATGTAATATTTCGAGGTCCAATGAAATATAATTGAAATTTATGAGGAAATAACGATAAGTGTCTCTATTACTATTTTAAGTAGTACAAATGTGACAGAAGCATTCGAGAGGTATAAACAAACTTGTGCAATTGTTAATTTTTCAATTCGTATTTATCACTTTGCTCCAATTTACGCTTTAAATAGGTCACTAATAGACGAAGATTGTAAATCAAGAATAACAATTTGACCTTGAACTTTTAAATAAATCATAATAATAATAATAATAACAATATTTTTAAATCGTCGTAGATAATAGTCTATCTACTTTGAACTATGAACCTACTACAACAGGTTTTAATAACTAATAACACGCTATAGTTTTTCAGTTAATTAATGAAACATATAACTATCAAATTTAAGTAGCTTTTTTTAGTGTATTTACTCACATATTAATATATTTGCTAAAGGTATTTACTTTAGTTGCTATCATGTTTTTTCTTAAAATATATTAATTAATATAATGACTTAATTACAGATAAATATAAGGTTTCATTTTCCCTTTAATGTGGAAGAAAAAAGTGAAACAATTTGAATTATTTTACTTCTATGCATTTTCCATTTTCCAAGTAATATTGAAAAATGTAAATATGAAATTACTTATAATTCCCTATGATAATTAGTAACTGGAATTCCTTTTTTTTTAATTTAACAAAAACTAAGGAGATTATTGATAGGACAATTTTTTTAGATGAAACTTTGTTCACGTAAAAAAATAATAAATTCCTTCAAATAAATACATTGCTGACTTATTAGGTATTTTTAATTAATTAATAAAAATATATCTTAAAACGCAATAATCAGCCTGTACTAACACTAATCCACTACACAATAATAGTCATATTTTAAGTTTAATTTATTGTTTTTCTTTCTAATTATTATCAGCCATTTTAGACCTTAAACACATTATGGAAAAAAACATGAGTGATTACTATTATGCAAAATCATACTTAAATTTGCAAACAAATCAAAAATAATAAATAATTTTGCGAAATATGAAAATACCACTGATTAACTATTCGTAAATAGCCACAAATCACACAATTCAAATTTATTATTCGGTATTAATTAAAAATATTGTAATTTTGACTCTGGTGGTTTAACTATAATAACCGTCAGCAAAATATGAAGTAAACCAAACTAATAAAACAATTTCGACAAAATTAAACCAGCACGAATAGGCAAAATCAATGTTTTATTTATTAATGTTTCTACAGATACTTTCCCTTAACATATGCAAGAACCCATAAAAAAATATATATAAAATGCAAATAAGCTATTATACAATACTAAAAATATACACTCGTATTACTATAATACGGTTATTAAACCTGTGTAAACTAAAAAAATCAATCTTATAAGCAGGTGGGCTTTCTATTTATCGCATATTTAAGTTATGTCACATTGTTAGCAGTGTTCCAAACAAAAATGTCTATTTAATTAAGATTATTTTATAGCCAGAGTTCTGTCTCAAATAAAAAAAAACCACAGACGAAACACCTCGGAAAATTTAAATTAAAAATCTGAAACGGGAAAATTGCATTCCCTTAGCACTTCACCAAATTCTTCATCTCCTAAAATTACTTCTACTTCTCTTAATAAAGTTTTGTTAATATTTGACAAAAAAGTTTTTTAATTCTTATTAATTACTCTCCGTTCATGCTTATCATTAACATGTCTTCATGTATTTAATTATATAATTAATTAGCCGTTCCATTGTTTACACATAATTTATGTCAAAGGTATTAACCTTCATTGTTATAAATGCAATACTGGACAATAATAGGTACAATCGACCTTCCAGCTGCTATCTTTATTGTTCTACGAAGAGCAAATCAGGATCTATCATAATTGAATAACACTTAATATCTCATTAATAGATACATATTTAAGAGCATCAGCAACTAAAAAAAAATGATAAGTGCCTCGTTAGTTAGATTAGCTAAAACAAGCAAATATACAGGGTGTTCGAAAAATAGACGGAGTTATTTCAATGGGTGATTCCTTGTAAAAAAATATGAGAAAAAGTTTCTATAAACATGGGTCCGGAAATACACAGTTTCCAAGATACAGGAAGATAATTTTTTTTTAAATATTATTTTTGTATTAATATTAAAAAAAAAATATTTACTCGATTCTTTTGAAATTTGGTAGTATTACTTGTTGTATTAAGAGGCTAATTTAGCCTTAATTATATTAAAATTATAGGTTCCAGTGGCGTCCCGGGGGACATCTTAGCAAATATTATTGGCAAAAAAATTTACGCCACTGCCTTTCTTTTAACTTTAATATTTGTTGTTTAAATAAACATTTAAAAGTACAACTTTTTCGTATTTATAGAAATTTATAAAAACTTTTTCGCAGTTCCCTAGACTTTATGACGAGTGGGGATGTCAATGCGAAATCGAGCCACGTATAATGACCATTGATTCAAAATGGACTTATGCGCATCAATTAATTTTAGGAATCTTTTAAGTACCAAAGCTGCAGAATCATAAGTATATCTTTTGCTATTTCAATAAATTTATATAATGATGAAATTATGTAGAAAGTAAAATTAAGAACCTCAATTCCCTAGATTATGACGAGTGTGGGTGTCGATGCCAGATTAAGCCATGTATGATGACCGTTTATTTAAAATGGACTTATGCGCCGCAATCAATTTTCAGTAATTACTTAAGGACCCAAGCTGCAGAATGATAACCTTTTTTTTTGATATTTTAATTAATATATATCATGACAAAATTATGCAGTAAGTAAAATTAGGAACCTTAATTCCCTAGACATTATGACGAGTGGAGGTGTAGATGTGAGATCAAGACACGTATGATGATCGTTGATTCAAAATGGACTTATGCGCATCAATAAAGTTGAGTAATTAGTTGAGCACAAGAGCTGCAAAATGATAACCACGTCTTTTAATATTTCAATTAATATATACATACAATAATATAATAATAATAATTATTATAACGTTTATTAATTCCCAATATAATTAACAATTCAATATTTACATTGCTTTAAACGAAATAACAATAATTTAATTATGCGGAATTAAATGGCCCATTTTTCAGCATCCTAACGATTAAGTAAGGGCTGTTCAAGCCACGCAGTAAACTGTTTATTCATTTCTATTTATTTTTAAATTTTTTTATAATCATATATGTACATGTATAAAAATCTATTTACAAAATAAAGAGAAAGAAAGAGAGATCGAGAGAAAAGAAGGCATAAAGAAGAGAAAAAGAAGAGATGACACTATAAATGCAGCATTACGTCACATATTGTGTGATTAAATAGGTTGTTAAAAACTGTTAAACAAACATTTTCTTTCAAATTAAATTTCTAAATCAGCGCACTGACGGTGTTAAATCACTGAAAGTACACATTACGATGAATGGGGGTATTGCTGCGTGATCGAACTACGTATAATGACCGTTGAGTAAAAATGGACTTATGCGCATCAATCGAATAAAATTATAATCAATTAGAGCCAAGTTTTACAAAAAATTGTTTTATATTTTCATACTGATCGCTCTTTTTACTAGAATTTAATTATAAGCCTTTGCTGTAATCTTTAATCTGCTTATAATCTTTTGCTGTCAGTTAATACGATTTCATTGATAAAGTTCATTTGTGTGTTTAATGACCGTTGACCGAAAATGTTGTGCGCATCAATCCACCAAAAAATGTCAAATAAGAAAAAAGTTTAATTTAATACCCTCATTGAAAACTTGGTCTATTTTTTGGGGTCGTAAAATTAGCAATCTTAACTCCAAAGATTTTACGCGTATTGGGGGGAGGGGGGGGCATACGATTGTCCGTTTACTCAAACTGGACTTATGCGCACCAATCTCCTAAAAATATGCCCGATTAGAGCGAACTTTAAGGAATACTTTTTCGTTTGATATTTGATACTGATCTCTTCTTTTACTAAAGTTTAATTTTAAGCCTTGTTTTTAATTTGGTTTACGTGTTGCTGTTAATTGTCATTAATAAAGCTCATGCAAGATTTTAATAACCGTTGACTAAAAATGAAAAATGTCAAATAAGAACAAAAAATCATTTAAGAGCCTTGGTGAAAACTTGGTCTGTTTCTGGGAATTGTAAAATTGGGAACCTCAAGTTCAGAGATTTTCGAGGGGTGGGGGTACGCATACGAGCTGTGTTTAATGGCCGATGTCTTAAAATGCGCATCAATCGACTACAATTATGCCAAATAAGAATACAGTTTCAAAACAACTATTTTACTTAGTAGCCTCAATAGACCCTTACATATGCAGTACCGTTAGGCATAAATTTAATTTCAATTTAAACAAAATGTGACGCATATATTCAACTAATAAGAAAAAATTCTGTAGGCAAGATTTGTTAATATTATTATAATAAAGTAAACTCCAATGAAAATGCATGTAAAGGTATAATTTTTTTGTGAAAACTAAATATATTTGTATCCTGTCAGAAGATAAAAATTATAAATTCAAAAATAGGACCACCATTTTAATGAATACTACGTCCATCCAAAATTCCCACTTTATGCAAAATATTTCTCGAACTAGACTAGGTTCATCAAAATTAAGTTTCCATACCCTAGAACACGGGAGTAACGCAACATTCCTTCATAATCCTCAAGAATTTAACCTTAAAAGAGAAATATCGTTGCTATTTAATTAACATCAAATTCCCTTTCCTTAATTTCCTAAACTATTCTTCCGGGTGGTGAAAATTTAAAATTCAAAATTTACTTTGTTTCCCAAACAAAGCAAGTAAGAGATGTTGAATTTCTTTAGTTACAAAACAATTTCAGCTCGTACATTTTTACGTTTTAGTAAATATTTATTTTACTATTTACTTTAGTTATGAAATTGAAAGGGATTTCTTTTAGATAAAAGGCGGAAAACCTCATTCTTTTTCGCGTTGACCTAAATTCTTTTGAGAAATGCTCTTTTATTCTTAACGCTTTTGTTAGTCCGTCTTCGTTACTGTTATTGATTTATGAAATATACTTTACTGGATAATATTTTATATGAGAAAATGAGGTTAAATTTATATAGAGGCAGGATATTGGTATCTATTAATAAATAAAATTCCCTTAAATATTACTAGAAATGTAAATCTAACAGACAATAATTAAAAGTAAATTATACTTAACAGACCAAAAACCCCCAAAGTTATTATAAAAACATAATTTAAAATAATTTTTGAGCTTCTGCTTTTTGTAAAGTACTTACATAAATATTTATGTATCCTGTTATTATGTGCAACTTATTATAACAGACCTTCAAAAGCAGCAATAATTCACGAAAAACTAAACAATTATCGTTTTTAAGTTTTTACCTTGAGTGACGAATATGTTGAAATTTTCTATGTGACATGTGACATTCCACGGTGTACCTATAGCGAGCAATAAACTATTTTCATTTAACTATTAACGAGTTTTATTTAGAATAAATTAATGTTTTTTTTTTAAATATTGTATTCATTAGTTGACATAGACCTACTTAATTTATAAACCTTACATGCAACCGATTGTAAAAAGATAAAAATAATAATAATTATTATTATGACCACCACGTGATTGAATAATAAACATTTTCTAAGATTAATCATATACCACGGTAAATATAGCATCCAATATGCAATGAAAACTTAATAAAGCTTGTAGTATTAAAATTTCACCTTAAAAGGGCAATCGCCTATTCTCATTTCTTTTACAGCTCGTTAAATTTATTATAAAAATGCTTTTTTAAGATAATGTGAATATTGATTTTAACACGAAAATTATTAAGTTTTTATACATTTTACCCCTACTGTAAAATTCGTTATCAGTACTTATAGATTAATGAAATAAACAAATGGCGCTTAATTTTACGTACGTACATATATTTGTACATGAATACAGATTGCATTAGAGTATTTACCATTAATTTTATCAAACTTAAATTAAAAGAAACGGCAATTACTAAGAGTATTGAATGTTTAAATGGACATTTAGATTAAGCTTAATTTTATACACGATCGCTATAAACAAAATTTGGATCAACAGGGTAATTAATTATTATCACTGTTATAGTTATGAAATTAAAGTTTTACTGCAGCAGATCCTACAAGATAAGCCTATAGTGCTGCAAGATAGCCTTTGTAGTTTATTTATTTTGTTTATGGCCTACAAACGTTTTCTCAAAAAAAAACTTTATGTCTATGAAAAGTAAATAAAATTAAATAAAAACTGCCTGCTGAGAAGGTAGAACTTTTCAGTGTTTCAATTTTATCCTACAAAATGTGTTGTCTGGCAAAGTTAAGTATAATAAAGTTTATATAAAATCCACAATAACTCTTATATATTTTTTATTACTGAGCTCGCACATAAATTGAGTTTGTTTGGAACTTTTACTAAAGAAAAAGTAAGGGCAAAAACTTTCTTTCATATTTTTACCATTTAATATAAAGTTCTTTTTTAATATTAAAATTTATTTTTTCTTAATATGAATAACATTTTACCTCCTTAACGCGACCGTGGTATGCCACTTAAAAAATGAATAATTGTTTTACTAAGTGTTTATGAGTCAGATAAGGTAAATATTTACAGAAAATATTGTATTATTATATAGGGAATAAAAAAACAGAAGTAAAGTAGATATATAGATTTTAAAAAACACAATATTGGCGCCCAACATAAAGACTAAATAATTAAACTTTATTTTAAATTGGGCTGAAATAAAGTTTTTCATTGCTTAACGTAATGACAAGATAATATTGTCATGTTGCAGACATAAAATACTTTTCTTCTGTTTAAAAATTAGTTTATATATGAGGTTTCATGGTTAAATAATATAATGTATTAGTTTCAATTAGGCTAAAAATAAAGGCGAGCCTGTAAAAAATTAATTAATTGAGTTTCTAATAATTAGTGAACGTAATATACACATAATTCGTTAATACACCTGGGCTAAATATTAATAAATCCATAAAAACAAAACACAAAATTGAATAATTTCAATTGAATTAATAAATACTTTAAAAATTGTATTAAATAAAAAAAAAATGTAAAACTTGATTCTACCGCGTATTCTTTAAATCTAATTAACGTACCATGAAAGTTTTGAATAAAAAAATATATTTATTATTTATACAAAGTTTTAAAAAGCAACAAATCTAGTTTTTAAATAAGGTTTATTTAATGGATTATTTTAATTGCTTCAATTGAGTATCGAAATAAAATAGTATCTAGAGCTTTTTAATTAAAAAAAATATGTTATTTTATAATAAAATTATTTTTTAATATCATTTTACATCCTCAATACGACCGTGGTGTTTCACCTTAAGAATTTAAATGTGTACTTGTCTTACGAACGGTTTATAAATCAACTTATATAAAACTTGATGTATATTTACAGAATATATTGTATTATTAGGGATCAAAGAAAAAACAAGTAAACTTTAGATCGATAAACACAATTTCGGCGCCCAACATATAGGCTAAGTAATTAAACCGTGTCATGATAATATTACAAGAATGATGTAGATATAAAATACACTTCTTCTGTTTAAAAAACAAGTTTATACAGTGTGGTGACTTTAACTGGAATAAATTAAGTTAAAACTAATCAAAATTTATCTCGCAAAAATCCTGAGACCCGTCGATTTTTGTTTAGTTTTTTTTCACATTTTAAGATAGTTTTTGTATTTTTTCATCTACAGGGGGGTCCAAATTAACCCCAACTTTTTTTTTTCAAATAGAAAGCCACTTTTTTTAAACTCTCATTGAAAAGAGTCCTTTTTCCTGATTAAATTGCCTTATTTACTTTTGTGATTGTCTAAAGGAGAAATACGAAAAAAAAACCATTAAATTATTAAAAGTCTCGAAATATTTTGTGTTGGTAAATTTTGGGCGTGTTTGTTTATTTTATTGGTATCGAGACATTTCTTGACATTGTTGTAGTGTCACTGTTAAAGTAAATTTCAACCAGTTGTTAAATAAGTTAACTTATATTGAAAAAATGCCTTATTTATCCGAATCCCACAAGATTGAAATCTTAATGATGATTGGTTATGGGGACAGTGACGGGGACAGACAGGGAAGTCGTACTCAGCTAGAGGTTGTCCACTTATTCAGGCAGAAATATCCAGATTTGCCACCTATTAACCAAGGTACGGTTAGTAAAATCGAAAGCAGATTTCGAGAAGTTAGGCACGTGAGGGATGTTTCAAGACAAAGGTCTTCTAAAATCGATGAAAACACCCAATTAAATGTATTGTTAGCGATGGAAGAAAATCCGGTAACTGCAGCCAGAAGAGTAGCTCGCGAAAACTCTATTCATCATAAATCTGTGCTAAAAATTTTAAAAAGTGCAAACAAACGACCTTATAAAATGCAACCCGTTCAAGAGTTATTGGAAGACGATCCAGATCGCAGAGTTCAGTTCTGTGAATTAATGATGAACGCCATTGACGAAAATGGCATATCTTCGGAGTGGATCCTTTTTTCTGATGAGGCTACATTCACCCTAAATGGCCATGTTAATAAGCAGAACTGTCGCTACTGGTCTGACGAGAACCCACACTGGGTAAGGGAAACTAATACACAATATCCCCAGAAAACTAATGTTTGGACTGGCATAATTGGCAGGCAAGTTATAGGGCCCATATCCCCCTTAGGGAAAGATATCTAGAATTTCTTGAACATGAACTAGTTCCAGACTTACGTGCCTTATATACGAGTCAGTTCGATCCAGATTTGTATGATGAAAGAATCTGGATGCAATAAGATGGTGCTCCCCCACATTATGCCCGTAATGTACGCCAATATTTAGATGACAATTTTCCAAACAGATGGATTAGTAGAAGGGGTGCAATCGAGTGGCCGGCACGTTCTCCCGATCTCACCCCACTTGATTTTTTTTCTGTGGGGACATTTGAAAAGTCAAATTTATATGAGCAAATCAGGAAACCTAGACGAACTCAAAGAACGTATTAGGCAAGAAATCCGACAAATATCTCTCTAACTATCAAAGTGTTAGAAAATGTCAGAAACGAATTTTATTATCGTCTTGGGCTTTGCCAACAAGTAAATGGTGCTCATTTTGAGCATCTTATACATTAAACGCAACTTTTAATAATTTAATGGTTTCTATTTTTTTTTTCGTATTTCTCCTTTAGATAATCACAAAAGTAAATAGGGCAATTTAATCAAGAAAAAGGGCTCTTTTCAATGAGAGTTTAAAAAAAGTGGCTTTCCATTTGAAAAAAAAAAAGTTGGGGTTAATTTGGACCCCCCCTTTAGGTGAAAAAATACAAAAACTATCTAGAAATGTGAAAAAAAAAAAACAAAAATCGACGGGTCTCAGGATTTTTGCGAGATAAATTTTGATTAGTTTTAACTGAATTTATTCCAGTTAAAGTCACCACACTGTATATGCGGTTTAATAGTAGTTATCTTAATTTAATGTACAATAAAGATTTACAAACTAAACATAAAAAAATAATCCTCTAACTTACTTTTAAATTTCATGAAATTTTTATGCAGATTTTTATTATATAAAAAATTGATTATTTTTATTCATAAATGCATAAATCAACATTTTTAATCAAACAGCTACCGAGTAATAAATTAATTCGTTTCCATCTCCTATAAAGGTCAAAACGTTTAAAAAATAATTTTTATAATAGAAGCCTATTTTTATTCGTTTGACCTACTAGATTTTTGCTAGATCAAATAATTGAAAATTCTAGCTTTAATTAGGCTAAAAAATAGATGTAAGCCTTTACAAAAATTAATTAATCGATTTTCTAACAAATATACGTAAAGTACATATAATCCATAAATATACCTAGGCCAAACAAATACATAAGCTTGGCGCCCAACGTGAGGCGCTATAACAAATTATTACAATTGCGATTAGTTTAACAAAAAATCATTAAATTTTGGAAATAATGTAAAACAAGTGTATTTTCTAAACCTTTTCAAACTTAACTCACTGTTAAAGTTTCTTAGTTTAAATAGTTTTTTTTTTAATATTAAATTTAGTATCCACACTAATTTTTATAAAACAACAAATCTATTTTAAATAAGGTTTATTAATTTGATTATTTTAATTGATCACATTCGAATTGAGTATTGAAATTGAATAATTCTGAGAGCTTTTCAATTACAATAAAAATTGTTAATAACAGGGCCAGACCAGTGATGTTATTGCAGTTTTTTTGAACTAGCTATTAATTGGCTTTTCCAATTTCAGTTAAAATTAAGGATGAATAATGTAACTGAATTAGTGTAATCAGTTTATTTCATTATTGGATAAATCTAGTAAGATATATCTCTATTTTTTATGCGATGAGTCTAAATTAGAGAATTTAAACAACCAAAATTACTCATAAAATCACCAATTTTTAAAAATACTTGAGTGTCATTTATTGTTTTAAGGAATTTAGTGTAAAAAGTTAGTTAAATCTTGGTGCCCACTATGGTTAATTAAATATAAAAGTTGGCCATTCAGATTAAAAAACTAGTAACTACTATCAGTACTTAATACACATAAAATAAATCCTTAAGATTAAATACATTTTCAACTATTATGTAACAAGTTCAGATAAAAATAAGCAATAAACGACGCGAACATGTGATAAGTTTCGTCCTCCAAATTATTATAAAAATAACCAGAACTACATAACATTATACAATTCAATATAGGAGTTAACACCACCGGCATTGTTTAATAAAAATCTTTTGTTTCTGCAGTTTTATGCAATTCCTAGAATGTCTTGTTTTTACTTTATTGCGTTTTAATATACGAGACTATAATTCAACATCATATACGAATTATTAATTTTTTATACCTACCTAGTATCAATTTAAAAATTATATAACTGAGAATAAATCAGATAATAACCTTGGTGCACATGCGACGTATGGTAATCTTCTTTTTTAAGCTCTATTATTACCATTACTTAAATTACAGGAAAAATTCAATATTTTAGTCACAGAAAGTGTTTACCTTGTACATTCCTCAAGTTATTTTGCAAAAATAAACTAATATCTTAAACATGTATTAAGCTCACAGTAACATGTACACGCCTATTTGCCAAATACGATAAGCAAGGGCCTACCTGTTTACTTATTTGTATAAAGCTTTAGTAAAGTTATGCATAAACGCGTCACAGATGCTATAAGCAAAGTATCTAATCCACCTTATAAAATTGGTTGTCTTGTGATTTGTCCTGTGTGAATTTTATATTTTAATAGAACAATATTAAGTAATAACGTATAAGCAGTGTCTATATAACTACGTAGTTGCAATTCACAAATAACTGTGTAAACATGATAAAATATTTCCATAAAAAATTAATAAAGACACATATATGTAAAGGACGTACTCATTATGTAAAAGTGACGACAATGGCAAACAAACAATAATACGAATATTATAAGCAATCGTTTAAAAAAAATTTAGTGCGCGTAACATTGATTGGTAATTAGCATGTTGGTTTAATATGTTCAATGGAAAAAATTCGTAACAGAACAGTAATCTTTTCATACTTTATTTTAACAGGTTCTTAAAATATTAGCTGTTCAGCCATAAAACAATTGGGCAACTTATAAATATTTAATTCTTCCATTTTTATTAGAATATCAGTTAATATTGAGTAATGCACAATCAAATGTTATTGTTGAATAATATTTGGGCGATAAGGAGAAAAAAGCGCGACAAAAATTGATTTAACTTTCACTAGCCCGCAAAATTGGTTCCATATAATTAATTCAGACAATAAAAATGCATTCAGTCGCTAAATTAAATGGTTCTACCTCTAATCTTAACATTTCTTAACTTGTAAGGTGATAGATATGTTATAGTTTTTATGGCATATTAGATAAGGCGATTATAAAAGTGTGGACATGGCACTAAAAAAGTTAGTGATGCGAAATTTTTTGAATTTTTCACCAGATATAACTTGGAATAGTAGGTGGATGTGTATAATTTATACTTGCACCGTGTTAAAAATTATAGCATGAACATAGATACTTGATCCGGGAAAAATAATTTATTTTAATTAATTAAAAGTTGTATCCATATTAAAAAAATGAGAACTAGTAATTCAAGATGTTGAAAAAAACAGGAAATTATATTATGTTTTATAAATAATATAAAAAATAAACGTTAAATATAAAATGTTGGATTTTAGAGGATGTAATGACAAATGTAACCAATTTAAAATAGTTTTTTTTATAACACATTATTTAACGAAAGACACCATAGTAGTATATAAAAGAATCAATAATTAAAAACATCTATTGCACTTGTCGATGTCTACAGAAAATTTTATAATAATTGGCGCCCAACGTGGCGCATATTAAGTGGGCCGCATTAGGCCTACAATTCTACTTTTTGAGGTTTACTATGTAAACTAAATTGTTTTAAATATACCTTTTAAAGTTAACTTGTAATTAATTAAATTTAAGTAACTTAAATTGGCAATCTTGAGCCTTGGTCCTTTTTAAAAGTCGTAGTTTGAGATCTAATGTTTGAAGTATGATTTCTATTTATTTAAAATTATATGTAGATTGAAAGATAAGAACTAGTAATTTCAAGCTAGATGGTGAAAAAGATGAAAAATTAAACTATTTATTAAAAATAATATTTAATAATTAAAATGTTGGAATTTGGAAGACGCAATTGAACTTATTGTTGGTGTATATATAAAAATTATAATTAAAAATATCTATTGTACTAAAAATAGTTTTTTTATGCACAATTTGTCCCTTACAAATTTGAAATATTTTTCATAATAATAAATTTTTTTGTATACAGGGTGATTTATAAGGAAATGTCAATATTTCAGTACGTATTGAGGAATGCAATATACCCAAAATTAAACATAAAAATTTACATAAAACTAGCTTCAAAACTTTGTTTTGTGAATACCATTTTTTTAATGTAGAGCTTTAAATTAAACGTGTAATTAATTAATTTATAACATAAATTGGTAATCTTGACCCTTGGCCATTGGTAAAAATAGTAGTTTGAGCCCAAATATTTAAATTACAATTATATATAAATTAAAAAGTGACCATTATTAGTTTAAGGGTAATTATCAGTGGCTAGATCCCAAAAGATCAGGAACAAAAAATAATGTAAGAAATATTATTAATATAACATATCTTTTATTTTAATTTTTTTCGTTGTGTCTTTTAAATCTTGGGTTGAAAAAATTGCGGCAGATTAATTATTGTACATTTTTAGGTTTACTATGTTAACCACATTTTTTAAATGTAGACTTTTAAATTTAGCGTGTAATTAATTAATTTTTAAGTAACATAAATTGTTAATCTTGACCCTTGGCCAGTGGTAAAAGTAGTAGTTTGAACCTAAACATTTTAATTCCTATGATTAAGTCATTTTTATTAATTGAAAATTATATGTAAATTAACAGTTTATTTGTAGATGCTAGACTCCAAAATATAAAGAACGAAAGTTACTTAAATATTTTCTTGGTAATGCAGCACTTTTGACAAATTTTTTTTTTTAATTTTTTTTGTTGTGCCTATAAATGTCTTAAAGATCCTGGAGCAGAAAAGGCTTAAAATCAAAATTAAAGAATAATGTTACAAATATCTTTTTGCATACCTTAGAAAACAGGATGTGTACAGAAAGCCTGTTAAAAAATAATGACGCAAATATTTTAAATACAATATGCAATTGACGCTAAAATGACTAATAATATAAATTGGTTTGTGGATGTAAATCTATAGCCAATTTTATTAAAACCTAACTTTAATATAAACAATTCTTTTCAATAAAAAATAAGAGATATTCACTGCGTAAGCCATGATGTAACTTGTCAACAGAGATTTATATTCCCATTCATTAAAGCTAAACATGTTTTTTAAATAATTTGTTTTTAGGTAAACGAGGCTTGATTTGCATTGGGGGTTGGGCTGATACTATGTTGATTTTATTAGTTTTAAAGAAAACTTAAATTAAAGTATTAAATCGGAAAAAATACACACCTTTTGTGGCGTTAAAATTTGGCAAACCCCATGTCATCACAGCATTATTAAGGGTCGTACATCGGAACTATCATTTAAATTCATACTTATAAAGCATAAAATGATAATTTTATGTAACTTTGGTAAAAATCGTGGCATAAACATACATGTCTGAGCAATTTAACTTATTTTAATTAATTAAAAGTTATTTGTAGATTAAA
The DNA here is from genome assembly GCF_022605725.1 of Anthonomus grandis grandis. Classification (NCBI taxonomy): domain Eukaryota; kingdom Metazoa; phylum Arthropoda; class Insecta; order Coleoptera; family Curculionidae; genus Anthonomus; species Anthonomus grandis. Next base: position 19,582,413 of record NC_065567.1, read on the forward strand.
TCATGGAAACTAGTAGTTTAGTTATTGGGTAAGCCTCATTAGGCCAAACATTCAACATTTTTAGGTTTACTATATAAACTACATTTTTTAAACATAGACCTTTAAATTTAACGTGTTATTAATTACATTTAAATAACATAAATAATTAATCTTGACCCTTGGCCTTAGTTAAAGTCATACTTTGAACTCAAATATTTTAAGAATTATTTTTTATTAATTTAAAACTATATGTAGATTGAAAGATAGAAACTAGTAGTTTAAGCTAGATCGTATAAAATACAAGAAATTATCTTAAAAAATTGAGATTATATATTGAAAACTTACGTTAATTATCAGTGGTATATATAAAAAGATCGATAATTGAAAACATCTATTGCACTTATATAATTTTTGTCTGCACAATTCTTCTTTTATAAATATTTTTTTTTTTATAATAATTTACATTTTTGCATATAACAACAGGATATCTACAAAAAATGTATAATGCTTGGCACCCAACGTGGCGCATATTGGTGAGCCACATTAAGCCAGTAACTTTACATTTTAAGGTTTACTATGTAAACTACATTTTTTCAATGTAAACTTCTAAATTTAACGTGTAATTAATTAATTTTTAAGTAATTGTTAATCTTGATCCTTGGCCATTGGTAAAAGTCGTAGTTTGAACCCAAAAATTTATTTCCTATGACTAAGTCATTTTTATTAATTAAAAATTATTTATAAATTAAAAGGTGACAATTACTTTAAGGTTAATTTTTAGATGTTAGACTAAAATATAAAGAACAAAAATTAACCACATGTTTTTTAAAATGCTAATACAGTACTTGATAAATATTTTTTACTTTAAAATTTTTTTGTTGTGCCCATAAATGCTTCAAATATCCTAGAAGGCAAAAAACAACTTAAAATCAATGTCAAAAAATAATGTAACAAATATATTTTATATATATTAAAAAAACAGGATGTGTACAGGAAGCCTGTTGAAATAATTGGCGCCCAACGTGCAGCATAAATATACTGCCAAGTCATGCGTTAAAATAATTCAATCATTTTAGATTTTTCGGATTTGACAGATCAAAAGTTAGTAGTTCAATCTGGACGCTGAGATAGGCGCAGACTAAAAAATCTATCAAATATAACTGACGGTAAAATGACTAATAATATTGATTTGATAGTATTTTATTATTACGACTTTTTTTACATTTGTGGACGCCAACTTAAACTAATTTAAAGTCAATTATATTATAACTATTTTTTTTTAATAACACTTGAATGAAAATTTTTTCAATAAAAATAAATTTGCGGCGTAACCCATGATGTAACGTGTCAACAAAGATTTATATTTCCATTCGGTAAAGCTAAACATGTCGTTAAATAATTTGTTTTTAAGTAAACGAGACTTGATTTGCATTGGGAGTTGGGCTGATACCATGCAGATTTTATTAGTTTTTGATAGTATAGAGTATTAAATCGGCAAAAATACAGACCTTTGGTGGGGTTAAAATTTGGCAAACCCCATGTTAGCGCAGCATTATTAAGGGTCGTGTCCACGGGGGATGTCCCGTACGCTCCAAACATTTTTGTAATGCGCGCACACTCGCGTCCAATCACGTTTTTAAAGAGCACGCTCGGTTTTAAAATCGACTCGACTTGACTAGACTAAATGACAACGCGCGTATATTCGAATTCGAAATGCACGAACAATTTCGACAGGACAGCACACAACGGATATCACGTTATTTATCAGGGTGCGCGGCCGCCTATTCAAATTTCTGCCGCGCATCTGACGTAGTAACATCGCATAATGCACCAAACAGCTGTATACGTAAAATGTTAAGCCTCGTGCCTTCTCTGTCTCTACATATACATATATTATAATGTAACTGCGCTCATATGTATATCGCTATCGCGACTTTATATAAGAGAAAAAGTTTATTTTCCAAAAAAAAATTGCAGTAAGAAAGCCGTCCCACTGTAACACCTTAAGGAGTTACATCTTTGAAGAGACTACTTAGGAGACATACCAGGTGTCCCCAAAAGGTCTTTTAACAATATCTCACCCTATATTCCTGAGATCAAAATAAGCCGATTTAAAGCAAAATAGTCCGAAATTGGTACAGGACGATTAAGTTAAAAAATTAAAATCGATTTTTTTTAATTTATAAAAATTATGTATTCAATAAACGTATATTATGGGTATTAGCTTATAGTATATATAACGTATTGAAGTAATACGTTAAAAATTTTGTACTTGGAGGTTTTTTGGGATTCGAAATCCGACTATGCACACCCTTTTACTGTGACCATCTGAGGTCGCTTCATACTGTTATAATTTTTTTCTCATTGTAGTTTTTTACTTTTTTGTAAAAAAGCAATTTCCTCATCAATTTTAAACAAAAAAGGCCCTTTTCTTAGCAATGGTATATTTAAATATTTTAAAAGAACAAAAATAGTTGTCTTATTTAAGCATGAAATTAATTTAATTAACAATACGGATATTATGAAAATTTGTATATAAATATTCCCCATTGTCACGAATATAAATACGCCAAGAAAATTAAAATTAATTCTCTGCATAAATTCTGCATTAGCCCGAAGATTATTTGTTGCGTCTTAAATGCGTTGGCATAGTTCCTCTTCATTATTCTTTTCCATATTTTCACCGGTGTCTTGTAAACCATGGACTTATATGTCCCCAGAAAAGAAAGCAAAGAAGTCAAATCTGGAGAACGTGGGACCATTATCGTATATCCACTTATTTGGGTTCCGACCGTTTAAATAATTTCTGACATTAAATGTAATGGAGACCATTATATACATGGTGTTTCATAATTAGTGGGACAAACTTGGAGAGGTTGTAGAGGGCCTCAAAGTAACCAAGTTTACAAAATTTAAAAATAAAAATCTTATTTTCACGATAAATTTGACATTTGCAGATATTTTTCTGAAAATTAGTATGTAGTCTCTATGGATCTAGTACAATTTTCTAAAACATAATTTATTTTTTTATTTGATCAATGTATTCCACATTTGAATATGCCTCCATGTTAAAACACAAGTAGTCGCTTTATTAAGACTACTGATTTAGTATGAAATATTAACAATGGCAAGAGTTCACTAGGTTCTAACCCGCATGGACTGCACTGGTATAATAAAAAATTAAATTATATATTAAAAAATAGTATTAGATGCATAGACTAATTTTTAGAAAAATATCTAAAGAGATGTTAAATTTATCGTGAAAAATACGATGTTTTCTTCTATCTGAAACCTCTATCTGAAAATGATTAGATTTTGAGATACAGAGTGGTAAAATTTAAAAAAAATCTTTTTTTCACGATAAATTTGACATTTGCAGATATTTTTCTGAAAATTATAATAATAATAATAATAATAATAATAAAGGTCTTTTTATTTAGGAAAAAAAAAACACAATTACAAAGTTAATAGTTTAAAGGCGAGATTCAGCGCACAAAGTTTCAGATATCTAAATGCCTGTTCTTCCATCTAACCTAATTATCTATACTATAGTAGGTTTCAAAATAGGAATAATATAAACGCTTTAAATTATAAAGAGTATATTAACCAGCAACAAACAAAGAGAATATCTGACAGCATATACGCCTACACAAGGAAGAAGTAGTCTCTATGGATCTAGTACAATTTTCTGAAACATAATTTTATTTTTTTTATTTGATCAATGTATTCCACATTCGAATATGCCTCCATGTTAAAACACAAGTGGTCGCTTTATTAAGACTACTGATTTAGTATGAAATATTAACAATGGCAAGAGTTCACTAGGTTTTAGCCCGCATGGACTGCACTGGTAAAATAAAAAAATTAAATTATGTATTAAAAAATAATACTAGATGCATAGAAACTACGTACCAATTTTTAGAAAAATATCTACAGAGATGTCAAATTTATCGCGAAAAAAGATTTTTTTTTAAATGTTATTACCCTGTATCTCAAAATCTTTTGATGATTTTTCAGACAGGGGCTTATTGAGCAAAACTGCTTATTTTGAGGTCCTCTACAACCCCTGCAGGTTTATCCCCCCAATTATGAAATACCCTGTATAATAAACCATATATCTCTGCAAAATTGAAGAGGAAATCTTCCAATAAATCCGGCAAAGTCTTTTGTAGATGCTGCTGATAAATCTCTCCAGGTTATCATGGAGAAAGAATTACAGGACCAGAAATGAAACTGCTAATTAAACCAGCTCATACATTAATTTTAAACGGGTATTGAAATAGGTGTTTTCTTACTGTATGTGGATTTTCTTCAGCATATGCGTGTTAATTATAAAAATGATGTACCCCTCATCTCTAGATATTAAATCTTTGGGTTCCGTAGGAGTAAATATTTTCGATGATAGTTTAATAATAGCTTTTTTCCAAATTTCAGGAAAGTTATTCTGAAGTAAACAGGTATTAATGACATTTAACAGAGGTTTTAGATAAAATGGCGAACTAAATTTTTTATTGAAAATGCATCTTCTCCTACACAGCCAGTACTAGTAGAGTTTAGTTAAATTAGAGTCATCACACAAGTAATGTAAAATATTATTTATCAAATAAACTATTAGAAATAATCTTATTATTGTAAAATAAAGTTGCACTCTTGATGCCAGTATCAGTCAAAATACTACAGCCTGCAATATTAGTTATTAGGTAATTCAGAATCAGCCAAAATCAACATATATTTATTTATATTAAATTTGATACGTAAAATTTATAAATAAGGCATTGAAGCAGGCAGAAATAGGAATAGAGTCATAATCAATAACCTTTAAGTCCGTGCCAGTAATGATTAGGTCTAAATGAGTATTTGAGTTATTATGAAAACAATATCGGGTTGGTTCTGTAATATTTTATGTAAGATTAAATGCATAGAGTAGCCGATTAAATTTATTTATTATAGTTGATGGCTGTAGAAAGTTAATATTAAAATCCCCAAAATTTATTCTATCATAAAAAGGTACTATATACTGATAGGAATAAAGTATTTTTTATCCAATTTAAAATTTAGACCGATAAACTCGCAAGTATTAGAATGAATATAAAAATTACCTTCAGGGTATTTACGAAATACGATGCATAGTATTGCGACTAAAGGACAAAAATATATCTAGGTTAATCTAGGGTTTTTTTGCTTAAAAAAGCATCTAGGGTTTTAAGTATGTCCATCTTATAAAAAATATGATTAAATGCCATCAAAAGATTAAAGAAACAAGGTCGCTATACTAAATAAAGCAAAATATTCTCAACACGTTGACGATTTGATTAAAAACGACCTTTCAAAAACCTATTATCAACTGATTTCACAAATAAAAGCGCCTTAAATGAATGTAAAAACGTTTTGTCCCCATCCGAAAAATTCAAATTACAAACTTCTAATTCAATTATTCCAAAATTATACTGTAAAGCAAAGTTTTGTTAATTTAATTTGTCCTTTTATGGTGTTAGACTTAAAAGCATTCCTGACCAATAATTTCCTTTCAAGTTATTCTAAGGTTTGTAATTTGTGTGTATTTTTTTACTTTTGTAATAAAATCAATAAAGTAGGTATAGAGGGTATCAATTTAAAAACGTAATACCTTTATAAAATTTTAAAAAATAAAGCACAGGGGCTAAAAAATTAAACGTAAAACTTTATTAAATAAACTTCATATAATTCTCAACTTTGATATTCGCAACTATTCCCATAACAAAAAATTTAAAATATCTTGGAGAGTTATTGGAAACCGTAATAAAACCGTAAAAGAACTAATTAGATTAACAAAAACTGCCTTTACAGAAAGTTTCTAACATAGTAGCTTCTTTTATGCACTACTTGAAAGCAGCAATGGGTAATTCTCTCGTTCTGGCAGAGCTTTTTATAAATCGTTTTCAATTAAATGTAAAACTGATGATTTTCTTTTACCTTTAAAACAAAACCATTTTATATGCATAATACATTACTCAAACCAACGTTTTCAGCATAAAAGGGCTAAATCACATATCACTAAATATTATTAGAATTAATAAAAAAAAACAAAAATTAACTCGAGTCAATGGTAATGACAATAAAATTATTATTAAATTAATTAGACCACATAAACATAATGCAAATCTGAAAAACTACAAAAATAATAACACGAAAATTTTCATTAGACTATCATTTTAACAAGATCAAATCTATGATAATAATCGTCAAATGCTGTCTTAATGTCTTAACGTGAATATCTAATTCAATTCTTTTATATTGCCAAAAAAAGTGAAACCATTTTACAAACAGACTCTTATGGAAACGTAGAATTTGTAATTTCGCTTTAGCTAATATTTTCAACAGATGTCCCTCCCCTGGTAAATTTACAAAATAATCATTGAAAATTACAGAGTTCGATTTGTCATTTATTAATTCTCTCCATCTCTTTTCCACCAAATTCTTTCTTGATGTCACATAAAGGACAGCAGCAGCGCTAAGTCCCGTCCCTATAAAGTTGAACTTTGTCGAATGATAAATGGCTTACGCAATTTGCAAACAATTACCCTTTAGTCTTTTATGATCTCCGAAGAAATGATTATTTGCGCCCTTTTCAGCTAATTTCTTCCAACCTTAGCAGTAATTGTCCACTCGCCGCTCAAAGCTTTTGTGTATGCGATAATATCCTACTTCCGTAATTAGGACGCACTGTCTTAGGGATGTTTTTGTCTTGAGAATCCCCAGAGGGTTTTTGAGAAGATTGATGGATATCACAGAAAAGAATGGAAAATTTACAATGTACAAGTATATTTGCTTTTTGTGCATTTTCAGAGTTTTAAGGACTTTAAGCCCAAGGGAATAAAAATCAACCCATTAAAGAACAATATACCTTGAGAACTCTCTTTTTAAAATTTTTTTTGTGAATCTTACTTTTGTTTAGATCGATACCCTTTATAGAATAAATTTTAGGAAACATAAAGTGAAGTACGATCCTGTCGCATCATAATTCATAATCAACCAACCGCTACATTATACGTGCATGTGTGAATTCATGGTTAAGGCGCGCGCAACTCTATATCGAGTAATACAGCGATAAATTTGAATAATTACTGTAAAGCGAAACAACAGGACCGCAGTAAGGTTTTTGATCGATGCAATTAATATTTTTTTTTGTTTAATTACTTTTATAATTTTCAGTTACATATTTTGAATAGCTTACTTCTAAAAGAAATATGCCCTTAAAATATTTCCTATTTTTACTTTTTTTGGATTAGAACGGTTTTCAGTGTCTGTCACACAATATCTTTAAATGGCTTCTTACATGCTTTCAAGCAATTACTCGTAATAAATTGGCTCGTAAACGTTACCACAAAAACGCACCTTTTGGGAAATATTAAAATAAATAAAATTATCATTTTATTAAGTTTGTTAGCGAAACACGTGTCGAGAGTAAAATGGAGAGTTTTGGTTAGTGGTAAAACTGTTTCGTAATTTGAATAAGCAAAATATCAATGAAAAATATTATTAATATTCAGATAAGCATGTATCGCTTTGAAGTCAATAAAATAATCATCAGCCCGTTTAATTAGAGATTTTTTATGAAGCATCATTGGTTAGTATAATTGATTTCAAAGACATCAATAAAAAAATATTCATAGTACCAGAAAACATGAAAGAAGAGAAGACACCGAGTTCAAAAAACAATTAAATGGCTACAACTTAGTTTTATTATGATTTATTTATATTTGATGTTTAATTATAAGTAAATTGATCAGGAAACAAAAGTTATTTTAATTTAAAGTAAACAATATTATTCTCTTAATAATATATCAAAACGTTATACACTTTTTCTTGGAGTCTTTGTCGTGAAAATGAGCAAATATTAATTCAAAAACGCTAGCAAATAAGTGTCTAAAAACTTGAAAGTATAATTTTGTGCATAACTTAAATGGCTACGATTTACTTATTGTCATTAATTAATATTTGCTGCATAGTTACAAGTGATTAGATCAGGAAAACGAAAGCTAGAATAAATAATATTTTAAATAAAATATTTTAGAGAACCCCTAAGAAGAGTTTTCAACAAACATTTTTTATACAAGAGTGCATATAAAAATTCAGAGATTGGAGGGACACAAAGTCAATGGTCTCAGATTATGTTTATTTTTTTAAAAAACTATTACACTTGTTTTGCCCTAAGGCATCATCAGATCTAAAAGTAGAAAGCAACCCGGTAAAGCTATTCCGGTTTCGAAACTAAAAAAACTTTTTTTTAGTTTTGAAACCGGATTTAATGTGAACGTCAGCAATATTTTTTATATATTTATTTTTTGTTTTAACTTAAATGTTTGTAATGTTAAACGAATAGCTTTACCGGATTGCTTTCTACTTTTTAGATCTGATGATGCCTTAGGGCGAAACACGTGTAATAGTCTTTTAAAAAAATAAACATAATCTGAGACCATTAGCTTTGTGTCCCTCCAATCTCTGAATTTTTATTATTAAGGGGTCTCTTTGAGAAAAATGGACTACTTTTTTTAACAAGAGTGTGTATGCCAAAATTAAATATTTCATAAAAAACTTAAATCAAGTACAATTTACATCAAAATTATATGGCTTATAAAAAATCTCTTTGAAATAAAATAAAATTGACCGCTGTTCAATTCCATTCCAATGAGATCACACCGAATTGCAAAATGATCCAATTTTGACTAAAGTTTCAAGCAATCATCCATATTATCAATTTTCATGTAAAATTTCAAAATTATCAGCAAACATTAAAAAATGTGAAGCTAGAAGGTATACTGTTAACATAGCACGAACGAAGCACGCCTGATGGCACATATATAGATGTCAATGGACTGATGACCCAAAATACGCACTATTTGAATTCTTCCAGAGAAGTAGGTTTTTAACCAATTTAAAAAACTACTATGAATATCCAAACTCTCTAAATTATGTATAAAAACTCATGCTTGACTCGGCCAATGGCCTTTGAAAAATTGGTATATAGAGCATGTACCTGAGAGCCATCATGCATAGCCCTCATTAAAAAATCTATAAATGTTAGAAGGTTTAAGTTTCTTGAATGCTGTGTGATGAACTCAGATTGCTAGTCGATAAAGCAGCCCTTTAAATTAGAAAATATTCAGTGACCCCTATACAGCTTAAAATACTAAATGGAGACATCCGAATTATTCCCAGACTTAAAAACAGGTGTACTAGACTTCCACTATGAGGAAAATATATCAAGTTCAAGAGAGTGGTTAAACATAACAAAAAGGGGACGTGCTAGAATAAAGCTACAGTGCCTAATCAAGACTGGAGAAAGGCCATCAGGACCCGGTCCTTTATTGAAATCCTATTGCGAAAAATTTTCAAAAATTAATGATATAAGTATTACAAAGTTCACATCAATAAAAGAAGTTAAGTCCATCGGTGTAGGGCACACTTTATCAGCATAGACTTGGGAAAAATACTCTGCAAAGAGGTTAACAATATCGCTATCTGAAGATCAATGTAGATGGACTGTTAGAACTCTTTCTTCTGTCATTAACAAACTTCCAAAAGCTTTTAACATTGGTCCTTAAAGATAACTCAGTAGAGGTTATTTAGTTTTGATAGCAATGTTTCTTTAGAGCTTTAAAATTTGATCTTAATGCAGACATTTGATTCAACAAGCAAAAGTAAGTAAAAAGATCGCTTTTAAGGAAGATCTCATTTCTTTCTAAAAAAAACAAACTTTAGTATCTTATAATTTTCATTTCTAAGCTAGTTTAACTGCAACATATTATAGTAGGAGCAAATAAGTGAAGCTACCTGAATCAGCTCCATCCCATCAGGAGATTAATAACTGGTTACCATGAAAATCAACGTGCACAAACAAATGTTCAATATTCCTACTAGCAAGTAATGCTTTGCTAGTAAGGGACTTGCGTACCACTATCAAAACATCCCTTTCCATTAAGAAAATACTAGTCTAAAGGTCATAGAAGGAAGAGTCAATATTTTCGAATTTTCATCTATGATTCACCTCAGATCCAATATGAGAATCAATATTGTCCGCATTTTTTAATCTGATAGTTCATCTTAAATCTAATAAAAGGTGAGTGTCATGGAGGGTAAGAAAAGCAAGATGATTAAGGCAGCAAGAGAAAAACGAAAAAAAATCGTAATTTTTTCTAATTTACCTGTCCTTACAGTATACATTAGAACTCACCATCTAAGAACTCATTAGATAAACATGTTTCATTAAAAATCACGATTATGAGACACTTCTCGTAGACTTCGAACAGTCTGAAGACAAATCTGAAGCATGTTATCTATGGTACTTAGTTTAGGAAAGCTGTTTTTGAAACTAGTTTAGGGATGCTATTTATGTATTTCAATAATAAGTTCTTTTCACCATTACATTGTCTTCTTTTTAACTCATTAACTCAGGCTTTAGAGTATTGAGTTCGACTCTTTGCTCTGAGGTTGGATCAGATTCAAGGTATACTGATTGGCCTCGATCCAAGTTTCTTTTATTCCTAAAAGAACACCATCACAAAATGGTATAATACGAAGTGAGCGATGCCCATTTTTGATCCGCCTTTCAATAATAGTACAGTCGTGCTGTATGAGAATGGATGCAAAAATTAGATAGAGGATGAAATTTTGACAGTAAGTTGTATGGGTTGAGAGAGTACAAAAACCAAAAATGCTAACATAAATTCCAAAGGGATTTTTTTTAGGGGATGGTCTTGAATTGGCGCTACCCCTTTGCACTTACAACTTTGACTCCATGAGATAAATTGTTCAGAAAAATTAGAGCTACCTTTTTTCCACAGAGCCGAATTCATCCGAGTTGATTTAGAGGGTGTAAAAAGGGGGTGAAGTTTTGAAAAATTGGTTTTAACTCTTAATCGGGCTCAAAGTTTTGATTTTTAATTAAAAGAATATTTCACATATTTTTGTCTTTATTTATATCATAAAGGCTTCAAAAAATTCAATTCTTTTTAATTTTTCATGACTAGGTACAGAGAAAAATTATGTATCCTATAGGATACATTGACCCCTCCAATTTAGTCATATCGGATATCGACAGTTGGTCTTGCAGTTACTGGAACTTTGATCTTTTTTGATGGCTGATCGTTTGCAAAATCAGATTTTCGAAATATCATCTTCTGCTCGGATTTTACTAGCGATAAAGCCAAACTTACTCGGAATTCTTTCAAATGGTCATATTTCAAACGCCCAAGAGCTTCACTATCTCTTCTATGCAACAACCAAGCATTATTTACACAAATGTTAATAAGTTTTTCCGAATATCCCAAGGTACTAAAGCCGAGACTTATAAGGTGTTTTATAAGGAGTCAGCTAAGACTATACCACCCACGTCTTTGTTTTACACCAATGTGGGAATTGTATTGTTTTATAATTCGTGGACATTCCACGTCAAATTTCTTTTTCTTCTCTTTGCTGTATCGTTTTATTTGAAAAATAAGAGTGGCCAAGGTAACTAACCAAGCTGGCCAAGGTAACGCACTTTATCTCAGCCCATTTTACAACGGCAATGCCTGCATTATTATTGACTTTATAATCAGACACGTAACAGTCTTCTAGTGGTATTAGCGTAACATAATCCACTTCCCTGTTTCTTTGGTTATTGAGACTGCTCAAAAACTGAAAAAAATTAATCTTATAAATATATTATCTCTTTTTACTAAACAGCATCTGTAAAAGACTTTGCCGATAATGAGATTATAAGATCAGAACACCCTCAAACCACATGAATAAATAAAAAATTAACTAACATTATTTGTGTTCGCGAGACAAGACTTAGGTACCTCTAATGGGCAATGTATATTTTCAGATACAAATAAAAAAACCTAAGGTCCAAATTAAAAAAAATAGTTTCAAAAAAAAATCACCTCATCAACATCTTTTCCGGCCGCCATTGGACAAGACGATAAAATGTTACACGTTGTGCTCCAATCGTTTCCACCACCGGATTTGCTTTAGATACTTTTGTATCTTTCAGTACACACTGCCCGTTTTCACGATATTATTACGATGATTTTTAAAAAACGTTTCAAAGGTTCTGTGTCTTGGGAGATACATTAGTCGATTAAGGGTTAAATTAATAACTTTCTTGGAAAAATTCCCACGAATTTTGTTCAAATAGCAAAGTTATAGCTCTCAAGAAGACTAAATACATCAAAGAAAAAAGTGTTGGATGTACAGAAGGTGGAGAAAAATTTTACCTTCAATTTAATGGTAAAAGCAACCCTCAACTCCGTACGTAAACCACCCTTATGGGCGGTAAAAATTTTGAAAACCTTTTTGGAGAAACTATCGACTGTACGATGTTGCTTCTACGCAACAAATTGAAGCAAAAATATATATTATTATATCATTTAGACTACTGACAAAACAAGTTCTCATGTTCTTAAGTTCACCACTGATTTCATGGACTTTTTCATCGGCATTGCAGCCAACCCCGAATGCCGGTGGTTTAGAGCGTGGGTCTGTAGAACTACTTTATATGTATGTATGTATGTATAACAAAATTCAACTTTTTATTTAATAAAAGCAACCAAAATACGTAAAAAACAAATTACACCTGACTAAAATAGTTTGTTTTTTTTTTAGTTTTTTCCTAAGCATTACAACAACCTATAATAAAATCGTGATAATCTAGGTTATCTCTTGGTAAACAATTTATTTCTGATAAGGCATTTTTATCGTAAGCGGTGAAAGGTCCTGAACCAATAATTTTTTGTGTTCTATTTTAAACAAGTCTGAATTTCATTTCGTGAGTACGGTTAAAGCTGTCGAGAACAGTATTGTAAATAAAACCTTCGCTTAAGAGAGATCCATATTTTCCATTTCCCGCTTCCAGGTTTCCTTACGTTAAAAACAACCTGGCAACTAGGAAAAACCAAATTGATTTTTAAGTAGGACGCGGACGCTCGGATAGGTTTTATGCGACTAGTTACATCTTTGGCGAAATTGCGTTTCAGGATTTCGGATGTATACATGAAGTTCGAAATCGAGACCAGCTTCGTGATCTGAACTTAATTTTGAAAGTCGCTTTATCTTTTAATGTTCTTTTTATTGAATCTTGTGCCTGAAAAGAAATGTACAAGGAAAATGCTTTTAGTATACTATAATCTAATCAATAGGAGTCTCAGTTTAATGCAGACAAACCGATTAAACTAGCTCAGGAAGATATTCTCTTTATTTGTCAAGGTTAATACGCTACACGTGTAAAAAGTTTCTCAATTAAATATTTTGCAAAGCATTTTCGTAATGCAATAAATATTTACAAAAAATTTCTAATACGATCAGTTTACATACGTATGGGTTATGATCTGTTTCAGGTCATATGAGTTATTGAATTACTTATTTGCCATGTGAAACTATAAAATTATGTGAAATATAAATGTAAGATATTACATTGGTTAACGTATTTATTTAAGAACCCCAATCTCATTCCACAGTATTTTAAAGAATGGTGATAACATGAACTTTTGTAAACTATACCAAAAAAAAACAGGCGTCGGCCTTATTCGGAAAATCTATCTGTTGTTATATAATATTGTTTTATTCATTATACTGTCTTAGTTATATTATACATTAAAATATAAATGTACAAATACTTGAACAAACAGAGCAACTGGCTAAATGCTTTAAACAACAAAACATCTTTTTTCTAATTGGTTGTTCTGCCACCACTAAAAGTAAATAATATAAAATTTAATTTACTGGGAAGTATATAGCAGTTAATAGTTCAACGCGTTGAAGTAAAAAAAGCAAAAAAGGAAAACTCCAATAATTAATTTTGCACATTTAACCTAATTTGACGGCATCTAACTTTATCGAAGCAGTAGGGTTTAAAAGGGTATAATTAAAAAGTAATTAGAACTCTCTGAAAGAAAGGAAATCAATACTGTGCAGTTGACTATAGGGTATATTGTATTTTATTTTCTGAATAAATGTCTCTGGTAAGTGGAATATAGAAATATAGGTTATAGGGTTAGAATTATTAAACGGTTTTTAATTTTATCATTGTTGAAGTAAGGCAATATTTTCTATGCACCATAACTTGCATTGTTAATATGAGCACCTTAAAAGTGTTTTAATCCAGATTAAAAGGCTTTTACTCAATTAAAATTAAATTTATGAGGCTTAAGATTTATAATATTTAGCCAACCTAATCCTGCTAATCTTACAGGAAACGTGTGTTTTAATTGACTGTTCCTCTAGTGATAATTAAATAATTCTTCTTTAGATAATGCAATAGCTCGGTTAATAAATGAAACACCCTATGGCTTAGGATTAAATTGAAATTTTATCATATGAAGAATTTATAGAAAACATATATAGAGTTCAAACGTGCAAATAAACTCAAACTCAAAAATGCTTTATTGTCAATATAAACATAGAAGTTGTAGACAAAGCCAATAGACTCTACATTAAAGAAATAAAAACGAGAAACTAATTTAAAATAAAATTAAATTATATAAAACTTTGAAAAATACTTAAACGCTAATCATTAAAAAATTCACCTAAACTATAGTACGCTTTACTAGCAAGAAATATTTTCGTCCTTGTACGTAGGCTTTTTTCAATAATAATTTTGTCGCGTATTATAGTGGCTTCCTAAGTGGAGTTCCTGTTTATATTTTCTAAAAACTAAGCAAACTGTTTCCAGAATAAAAATACAACACAGGGTTAAAATATTATGACTTACAAAAAGCGGGCGACATGAGTCACGAGGCTTGGCCCCACATAGATATCTTATGGCCCTTTTCTGGAGTACAAACACTGAACTAAAAAGTGAATTTGAACATGAACCCCAAAAGCAAATTCCATATCGAAGGTGCGACTCGATAATCGCGAAGTATGCAGATCTGGCGATGGAGAAATCAAGACTGGTGGCAATAACCCTTAGGGCGTAGCAGCCTGATGAGACTTTTCTACATACATTCACAATATGGTCTTCAAATTTAAGTCTATGGAAAGACCCAAAAACTTACTGAACGGTGGCATGGTGATGGCTTCATTATTTAAACATATATTATTTGTATTACATTTAAAATTAAGGATATTTGTTTTGGAAACATTAAATGTCAAAAAATTTGCATCACACTAGTCTTTTATTTTTAACAAATCTGCACGTATATTGGCCTCCATTTGAGAAACATCAGAGTCGTGCCAGAGGATGGTGGTATCATTAGCAAACAATGTAATTGTAAATTTGCCAGTTACCTGCAGTTGTGGCAGATCGTTCACATAAATGAGAAAAAGTAAAGGACCAAGTACTGATCCTTGCGGAACACCCACATTTATATTAAGTTCCTTAGAGATACCACCATTAAATTTGACAGCCTGGACACGATTTGATAAGTAGGAACGAAACCACTCAAGGGCAGTTCCTTTGAAACCATAGAGCTCCAGTTTCATCAGCAGCACTCTGTGACTCACGCAGTCAAATGCCTTGGACAAGTCACAGAATACCGCTGCTGCACCTTCACCAACATTCAGTCGGTTGTACAGGTGCTCTAGAAAGCTAAAGATAGCATCATTTGTGCTCACAGACTCACGAAAGCCCAACTGCTGAAGACTCAATAGGCCAAACCTATTTAAAAATTAAACCATCCTCACCTTAACGAGCCATTCCACTATCTTGGCTAAAGTAGGCAATAACGCTATAGGTCTAAAGTGAGAAGGACAGTCGCGATCGTCACCATTGTAAAGAGGAACAATCATTGCTCTTTTTAAGCACTCTGGGAAAACTCCAGACATAAATGAAAAGTTAATTTATTCGGCCAAGACTTGTATATTCCCAAGAGAGTTTTGTCATCTATTGAAATAACGAGAGAATTTCCTGATTGCTTTTTTTATTTTTAGTACTTGCATTATAAATCGATAAACATTTTTAATTTAAGAAATGGTTAAAAGCAAGATTCTACCCAGTTCGGAAAATAAACTTCAGTTTTCATTTTTAATTTAAGAATAGGTTTAATATTGATACTTTAATTAAATGATGATACCCTTTAATGGAAACGGAATCGTCATTCAATAACGCTATCTATAATGGAACAAAAGGGTATTTAAAAGTAATTGTTTCATAAAAAATTCAATTTTTGTACACTCATCGGTTTTGTTATACACGCACTACAAAAAGTGGCACAGTTTAACATCTGATAAAAGTAGGCCAATATCAATAAATTTGTCATTAGCGTTTCGTAATGAAGGTATTATAATAAAACACCAGTCTAGCGTATAATAGATCGAAATCTTTGCTTTGAAAGTAGCAACATAAACAATTTAAACGAAAATTATTTATTGAATCACTTATGCATTGCGAATAATTGTTTTACTGATTGTATTTTACGCTAGTTATTTGATTATTTGTTGTTCAGTAGGAAAATTATGAAGGGTTTTCTCAAATAGTTTGGCCAACTACAACTAAAAAAAAATGCTAGTCCTTCTTATGATACCTCACCATTCCTTATGATACTTCAAAGTGAAGTGACGATATAATAATGAAAATCTCGTGTTTTTCTATATAACCTTTTTGTTACTCTACTGTATCTTTCTCTATATTCGGATCTTCGTATCATCTTTGACTCTGATTTGACATCTGATTTACATTCGTTCCACACTTCAACAACATAGTCAAGTCAGCCCTGAGAAGGCTTGGGTTCATAATTAGAAGTTCTCAGAGTTTTACTTTGGAATCTACATTAAGACTGCTTTTCTGTTGCTTTGTGAGATAAAAACTGGAGTTTGGATGCATTATATGGAACCCGCTTTATCAGAATCATGTTGGTCTCCATGAATCTGTTCAGCGTAGATTTGCTAAGTTTTTGGCCTTCAGGCAGGATGGCATATATCCACTAAGAGGGTTTGATCATCGGCAACTATTGGAACGCTTCAATCTACATCCATTACATCTCAGAAGAATGATCTTCTCTGTAAAATTCCTGCATGGGTTACTGAATGGATTCATTGATAGTCCTGTACTTCTTTCTGGTATACGTTTCATGGTGCCTAGGCTTAATGCTAGACATCCCCTAACATTCGTTCTGCCAAGGCCTCATACTAACATCCTGTTGAAATCGCCACTATATACAATATGCGCTATATTTAATCAGATCTGTCACATGTGCGATATAAATTTCTCTCTGGTTCATGTGATTGTCGATATCTTGGTGGATCATTAGTCTTGGGATTAAGACCCATGTGTTTAAGTTATAGTTAGTAGGTATATTGCAGTTAATTTAATTTAATTTTGTTGAATATGTGATTAACTTGTTAAACTTTTATAATTGGGTTTTTATATCATATTAATAGTTATTTGTTCTAATTTTTTGGATAACTTTTGAGATTGTGACTTTACTTTACTTTTTTTCTTTTCTTTTCATTCTTTTAGGTTCGTTTGTGTGTGTTTTTTTTAACTATATTTTTCATTGTTTTGCAACTGTTTCCTGTTATTGGGCGAGTTGCCTGTTGGAAATAAAGGCTTATTATTATTATTATATTTTTGCTACTTTATTGATTCAATAACAATAAAAAAACATCACTTTCTGACCAATACCTTTGACCTTCAACTTTGATTGTATCTTTTCAGATATTCTAAGATGCTGAGCAATATTTAATCTGTAGAACTTCAAAAGAAATAATAATAATTATGTCTAATAAGCAGCATTATTATTCTTACAATAAAATTATATTGCAGCCAAAAGAAATTACATATTGAATCTGCAAATATTATGGGAATCAGTATATTAGATTTAGTTTTTAGCATGTTTATTACGATGAAACATTAATGGAGAAAATTCGTTTTCTGTTTTTACTTACGACTAAAGATGTTTTAGACAAAAAACATAAGCTTAAATTTCATGACTTTGTATGAGTATTTTTGTATGAAAGAAAATATTTTATCATCAAACAAAGCGGTTTTGGAAAAATGTAGCCAAGAGCGACGAGCAAACGATACGGTTAGGCGCTATTGACTAAATTGGCTTCTCAAAAAAAAAAACAAAAAGCTGCTTTTGATGTTTTGCAATTTACCAGACGACGTCAAGCTTAATTCAGAATATAGTTTTACATAAAACATTTGCCAGTAAATGTTGTAAATGTTCCTTTTTTACTAGATAATATCAAATATGAAACTATAAAGGGAATAAATATTTAAATCGTGCATCATTACGTAGGTTGTCGCTGAATAAATTTGATTCATTAAGCATTTTTCTGAAATAAGCAGTTTCTTCCTAAATTTAGCAAGTCACAGCAGTGAATTCAACTAGATTTGCATTTAAAATGCGAAATAGCGCACACGTTGGCGTGGCGACATTCTGGTACAATCTCCCTTAAAATTTGTTTGCCGCCTTAAAAATTACATTTTTACGATAATAATGACACGAAAATGTGCTATTATTCGGGTATTTTTTACTTACTTTAGTCAAATTAGCTGTTAAAAAAACGATAAAAAACCCCAATGTGTCTCAAAAAAAGTAGTTTTCATATTAGGAAAAAAGCTCTTTTCAACACATGTCCTAACCGGCTTAGATCTTAAACTACAAGGTGCTAAAGTTAATTTGTACACCTATTTTGTTTGATCCCCAGTAGATATTTCAGTAGCTTGAGTGAAACTCAATTAAAAATTGAATTAAAAATACAGTAAATACTATTAAGTTTCAAAAAAAAATATTTTAGCAATGCAGAACAATGGGTACTATTTAATATAAAAACCATGTATTAAGCGAAAATGGCCGGGAAAACAGATACGCTATAAAGGAAATAAAGAATTTAAAAATCGTAAAAATGTATCGGAAAATGGCTCCGGATACATAGAAAACTACATACCAATTTTGAAAAAAATCTACAGGAGTATAAAATTTATTGAATTTTTTTTTCTCTTACAAGCATATACATGTCCCTAAAAATTTTTAAAAACACCCTATATAGGCAAAAGGAGTTTAAACGATAAAGTTTTTATTTGTACAAAAAGTAACAAAGTAACTTTGGAACTTTGGAAATTTGGCAGAGTGGAAACCTTTTAAAAATATTTTTAATAGTGCAGTGATCATCATCATCGATGTTGTAATCAGATGGGATTGATACATCTATTAGTAGACAAGTTTTACCTTTTTATTTCTAATAGTTATGTCTGGTTTATTCGCAGCTATTTCTCGATCTGTTTGAATGTGTGTGTTTCATAGAATGGTGACTTCATATTCCTTGCAGATATTCCAGTGAAGACGTGATGCGACGATATTGTGGCAAACCATATATTTTTCTTGCAATAGGGCATCCTGATACTTGACATGGATAGTTTCATTGTATTCACGGAAAAGTCGATATCTAGTGTCAATGCCGGTTTTTATTAAATTCTAGCCTTTATGTATTGTGATACGGTGCCCTCGTGTTGTGTGATATACAGAGTGATTGATGGTACCTTAAGCTTTTACGGAGAACAGAAAATAGAATTTTTTTTAAAATTTGGCATCATGGGTTTTAGCTAGCGATCTAACGATTAGAAATATTTTTAGCGATACAGCGTTGTCGCCTATACCAAAAAGTAGTAGCAACTTTGTTATTTTAAATAGAATACCCTGTATATTATTTTATTTAAGTATTGTACGTTAGTCTCCAATATAAAAATTTGTTCTATATTATACAGGGTTGGTCAAAATTTGTGATTTTACCGCTAGACACAAAAAATGGGAAAAAATCTTCTTTTAATGGAACACCCTGTATTTTATTTCATATTCTAAAAGGAAATTGAAATCCCTTTCTAACGAGGTATCATGTTCCTATATCTAAGTAGTTCGGTTGCTGAAATAAAAGCAAGTTTCTGTAAAAATCGGTATATTTTGCTTTAGGTGGTCATGAAAGGTCATAACCAAACAACACTATGCTATTGACGTTTGACATTTAGTTGATCAATAATAGTAATACATGTTGGTGTTTCTTTAAAATAGTTACTCAAAAAATAATTGAAATGGAAAGAAATAGTTATTCAAATGAAGTTTGGATGAATCTATTTATTATTCATGGACAATGTGACAAAATTGAAGCAAGAGCATGCCGAAAGTTCAACGAAATGTACCCTAAGTTACAAAAAATGGATAAAAGAAAATTTGTGCGAATACAAAATAACTTTATACAATTTGTTTCATAACTTAAGAATGATTTAATTAGTGATCTTAAGATTATAAGTAATTTACAATACATTTTCAAAATGATTGCCATTGACTTCTAAGCACTTCAAAATTCTGCGTTGTACAGCATGTGTTGTCGCTGCTTGTATTTCATATTAGACGTAGTTCCTGTTTACTGTTTACCGGTGTCTTGTATACCATTTGCTTCAAAATACCCCAAAAGTCAAAATCAAGTGGTGTAAGATCAGGTGATCTTGCAGGCCAATCCCATGGTCGCAAACGCCTAAACCAGCGGTCATCGAATTTCTCAAATAACGCACGTGTCACCTCCTCAGTGCAATGAGCGGGTGCCCCATCTAATTGGACCCAACAAGTGCGATAATCTTCAAGCGTTAAATTTTTCAGAAAATCTTCCACTATTGAGCGCAAAATCTGAAGGTATTTACGGGAGTTTAATGACCCGTTGTAAATGAAAAAAGCTATTTGATTGTCTTTTAGTAAATAAAAAACATTAAAACTAAATTTTTCTTGAAATCCCATTTCCTTAACCGCATGTGGCTTTTGATTAGCCCAAAAATTTTAATTTCTTGTATTAAAAATACCCTCTCTAGAAAACTTTGCTTTATATGTCCATATAATTTTTTTTAGAAAGTTTGGATCCTCTTGAATTCGTGTCAGAAGTGTCTCACAATATCAAACGCAACGTTGGTAATCATCCAGTTTCAGCTGAAGTTCTTTTGAAAATTTAAAGGGATGCATATTATTTTCGTCCAGAATTTTTTGCACAGAATAATAAGTTGCGCTTCAGATGGAAGCTTCTGGATATGCGTGAAAGTAGGCTAAAACATTCACGATGTTGTCATCAGACGTTACAGGATTGCGTAAACTTGTATCATTTTTAAGTTGTGAACCAAATTGTATAAGGTTATTTTGTGATCGCACAAATTTGTTTTTATCCATTTTTTTGTAAATTAAGGTACAATTGGTTGAACTTTCTGCATGTTCTTGCTACAATTTTGTCTCATTGCCCATGAATAATAAATAGATTCATCAAAACTTAATCTGAATAACAATTTCTTTCCATTTCAATTTTTAGGTCTATAACTATTCTAAACAAACACCCACGTGTATTACTATTATTGATCAACTGAAAATAACTGTCAATAGTCATAGCATTGTTTGGTCATGGCTAAAGCAAATATGTCAAATATTCCGATTTTTACAGAAACTTGCTTTTATTTCAGAAACCGAACTATTTAGATATAGGAACATGCTCCTCATTAGAAAGGGATTTCAATTCCGTTTTAGAATATGTTATAATATACAGGGTGTTCTATTTCAAAAAATGCATTTTTCAAATTTTTTTTATCTAGCGGTAAAATTACTAATTTTGACCAACCCTGTATAATGTAGAACAAATTTTTATAGTGAAGACTAATGTATAATACTTCCGTAAATTACGCTCATAATTTCAATTTTCTGCGCGTTTCACTGCCGTAGTAATATAAATTTATTTGGAGCTATGTTTTGGTCAAAAAATAAAGAAAATAATTAATTTCTCGAAAACCACTAAACATAGGTATAGAAACACCTTATACAAAAACAATCATAAAGCGATAGCGGATCAGAAAATAAAATAATAAACAGGGTAATCCGTTTAAAATAACAAAGTTGCTACTACTTTTTGGTATAAGCGGCAACGCTGCATCGCTAAAAATTATTTTAATCGTTAGATCCCTAGTTAAAACCTATGATGCAAAATTTTAAAAAAAATTCTATTTTTGCGTTCTCCGTAAACGTCTAAGGTACCATCAACCATCAATCATCCTGTATAAGCCACTTCCATGCATGTTCTGTATTAATTTTGTCTTTTTTAGCCTTTATTATTATTGGTTCATGTAATTCTTTTACTTTCGGTCTGGTCATTTCCTCTGGTTTCTTTCTGTTCTTTAGCTTTGCCTTAAATGATTTTACTATTTTTGTTTCAAATTTAGTGGGATTTGTGAAATTCTCAGCTCTTCGACGATGGTATATTCTATCTGTATAAAAGATATTAGGATATACTATCCTAATATTCTTGCTACTTAATTTCAGATAATGCTAAGATCCTTGAATAAAAATTGTGCCTATTTAGTCTATGCTTACTAGCCCACTTAGTCCATTTTTTCTTGGTTGATATATTAATAACATAACTATATTGGATAGCGGGTATAGCAAAAGATGCAATTTTATTCTTCATCTTGATGTCTTAGATTCCGTCATTTTCATGTAGTTCCAGTTATTTAATGGTTGCTTCTTGTTTTTTTTCTCATTTAGTCCACTTTTCAAGGCCACGTTGTATGTGTATGTCCTTGCTAAATTATTTTACTAATTCTAGTTGTTTTATGATTATTTGCTATCAATCTCAGGTCAATATATAACAAATGGCTTGTTTCTTGGGTTTATATCCATTATTTGTATTATTCAAAATCCAAGTTAATGGAAACAATGCCATACAGAAAAGCAGTGAGGACAGAGAGTCTCCTTGATAGATTTTATTTTTATTATCTTTAATATTGGGTATTATTGATTCTATTACTGGAGATGTTCTGTATATGTTCATGGTTTCAGTTAATCAGCTATGAGGATCACCCAAACTATTCACATTGTCTTTGAAAGACATATTTAGGAAAGTGGATTAGCCAGAACGCGGCATTATTGTGAATGGTTCTACGTTAAGCAAATGACATAATCATAATGGCAAATGATCCTAAAGAACTTGATAAATGAACTAAATTAAGAGTCTCTAAAAATTCGACTAAGTATGAACATCAATAAAACGAAATTAATGCTCATGGAGGGAGGTATAATCCAGATAAGAAATCAGAAATTGGAGAGAATGGAGGAATACATAGATCTAGGCAAAAATTTTACTTGAAAGAGAAAATGAAACATAAATACAAAAAATAATGTTAAAGGACTGTGTAATATGGTGGAAAATTGTACAATGACATCAAATAACCTAAATAAGCACTTCTGAGGTTACTTTTAACGCAGTGTATAATAGAGCCGGCAATATTGGGAATAACTCTTAACGACCGAAAAACAAATGAATGGATAAATGCACTAGACAAACAACCTGTTATCTTGGATGTAGTCAAAAGAGCGATGAAGTTAAAGTGGTCCTATGCTGGATATGTGGCAAGATATATATATAGTGCTAATAAATGACATCAAAGAACTTTAACCAGGTGATTTTATGTCTTCAAGAGATGTAGAGGACGATTAATAATACGGTGGTATCATGATATCAAACTAGCCGCAAAACTACATAAGATGCGGTCAACTGAAGAACCCTATTAAAGAAGAAATTTACCAATAGTGACCAGTGAATGCAGGTTCACCACTAAATATGTATCCTAAATACTTCATATGTTTTATTTATACAGTTTAGAAGTTATTTTATGCAAACCGCTCTTGGCTCAAAATTTTAAAAAACACAACAATATGAAACTGTTCTGCCGCATTTTTTATTAAAAAAAATTATCACAGGGCAAAAATATTTACACACGAAACTTTTTCCTCTGTACCAGAAGGCAACTATTTTTTAAAACATACACATCCAGTCGCTCGGAGTGAAGCATTTATGCAAAAAAGTTTTATTGTATTTTATATGTCCAAGTATTTTGTCGCTCCAAGCCTCGATGTTCAAAGGGCCATTTTACTTGCTTCAGAAAATTATATCACCAATTAACAATTAATTAAAACACGGGTTTTACCGCAAAAATATTCAACTCCAAATAAAAATGTTACATCCTGCTGCAATATAAAAAAAAAGTACATATACACGCAAAGCGAATTAGGACCAATATCCAGGGCGGGCATAGATGCCAACTTTGAAAATACGATGCTCAATAATGTACATCAGTATTCGATATGACATGTTTCGTTTGAAAGCACCCGGTGTTCCAATTTACACATTTTAATTTTTCAAACCGAACTGACAGGCCTGTGTTTTTTTCGGCATGATAAAGCTACCGTTTGAAAATGGGTTAAAGCCTTTGATACCTTTAAGATTAATTTTAATTAAAAATTATAAATAAAAGCGCTTAAGTTGTTTCAATGATGTACTTAACCAATCTCAATCCAAAGAGTCATTGAGTAATAAAATGAGACAGACTGTGTAAAAAAAAATTAATTTAAAGATGATTCAGGCAGTCATAAAATGCCAAATTAATGTGAATCCAAGAATCATTAAGGATCGTAATAAAATGATTCTTGACATATAAAATGAGCCAAATCCCATCAGAAAAATACAAATTTAAGATGACTCACGTGTTAATAGAGACAAGAAAACCGGTGCAAACGTTAATAAAATGTTTTTTTCGTGCACGTTAAAATTATCAGCAAAGATTGTATTAAAATGATGCTTTTGGATACAATGAGCCAAATTACGTAACAAAAAGGATTATTTAGGTAATAATAAACATATAAAGTTGCAGGAAAGTAAATGTTTTTGCAATAAAAATATGACTTTTCAGTTAAAAATTAAAAGATGCGAAAATTTGTTTGTTTCAATTTGTACCTTGGAGGGAAATTTGTACTTTGGTTTTCGATATGTTTAATTTATTTTTTGTTTTTTTCCCTTTCTATAAATGAAATTATTCTGTGTTGATAGTATCTCATGATTGGGCAAACTTGCCTACCTTATCAAGCTACATGAAAAAGTGTTATTTAAATTAAGTGAAACATATCCTAATAATAAGGCAATTATAAAAGTATTGATCAAACTTACTAACTAGTACTATATAAAAGTAATAGTAGTTAGTACATTAAATGCTTAAATAACTAACAATTTAATTTTATCCGAACAGATTTGAAATTATTCAAAGTCATGCCAAACAGCACTAAATGCGACCACTAGTTAAGCAGATCCGCATTTGGATTTAGCAGAGGCACAGGCACAAGGAAAGCCATGTTGAGATTAACCCCTTATGGCGAAAAGATTCTTGGAAGTATATGTTTTGTAGCTGTAGTCTAAAGGCATTTGACCGCATTTAACACGAGAGGTTAATGCATATTTTACAAGTTATAGGACTAGACAGGCATGACATAATGAAAATCTGCAAAATATACTGGAATCACCAGGGATGCATTAGAATAAAAAATTGCAATACAAATCTTATATTAATATCGAAACAATCGTTAGAAGATTGACCAGAAGGAGCAAACATAAACGGTTTACTTACATGCATGCTGACTTTTTAATAAAAAATATGTATAACTGGTATTTAAGATTTGTAGATGAGATCTCGAGTTCTTAATCGTTGTTGTAGTTTTCTAAAGCCAAAGTTTTTTGTTAAATGCTGTTGAATGGTTTAATAAAATACCTCTTAAAACTATGTTTTGTATAGATCGTTTACAAAATTTTAAATATTACCTCTGCTAAATGTATCAGTCTTTTCCTACCTTGTAATTTTTTTTATGTGTAGCATAAGTAGATTAGCATTGCCTTTGGCTAGACTTCTTCTAATAAATTTTCTTGTTAGGTTTATATTTTATATTTACATTATACGAAGACCTTAGATCACATGTTACTTCTGAAGAAGTAGGAAAACTTATTTTCACATTCATTAATTGACTTATTTCAAGCATATATCTATAATCGCAGTTAATATATTGAAATTCATGATGAAAATTCCTACTTGATTACGATTTTTTAATTTAGATGGTTGACATTAAACTGTATAAACGAGTAATAAAAAAATGATGATAGCATTAGATTGAAGTCTAATCTTATTTTACTTGATAAAGAGAGAATTCTCCCAGATTGGAAGAAAAGATTTTGGAAAACAAGAAGGAATTAAAAGAAGCAATTCTGGAAAAAAAATTCTCAATTGGATCAAGCGGATTCTTCTACTGGAAGAGAACACAGGCCACGAAGTTAAAAACAAAAAACTTTCAATGAGCAGTGCTTCCTTGTAGACCTCCAGCAGTAGACATTGTGTGCCAATATGCGTCAAACTGCCTTAATTTGATGCTACTACATTATGGAAAGTTGGTTTAAAAGAGTTTAACACATCAATAGTTTTTTAAACCTTCCAAATTTTAAGGGATGTTCCAGGAGTTTTTCCATAAAAACAACAATGAAATAGATGACCAAAAAAAAAGATGATTATGCTAAAGAACCAGGATTTTATAGTAAGAGACAGAACCGGGGTAACAAATACAACTAAAATGTACTATGAAGATCTATACAGCCCAAGAAATCCTCCCTCAGCTAACACTAAAAAGAATTTAAAAAGAACAATATAAAACGTAAATTCTGAAGACTTGCTAGAAATTATAGAGGATGAAGTAGACAGCGCCTTACAAAATACCAAAATAAATAACGCAGCGGGAGATTGCGGTATCTTAATAGAACTTCTCAAAGAAAAAGAATGAAAAGTTAAGGAATATCGACAGATTTTTCAACAAATTCCTCGTCGAGACTAAAATATCTATTGGACGTAACAACGCTAATACAATACTGATATATAAGAAAGGTGATTCAGCGAATCTATCAAACATGAGGTACGCAGACGACACTGTAGTTATAGGAGAATTCGAAGAACAACTGCAGGCTTTGATGAGCATTCTAACGAATAAAAGTTAGAGAATGGGATTAGAGGTGAATGCGGCAAAGACTAAAACCATGGTTTTCGATTAAAACTTACAAAAACAACATGTAAATATCGTAATCAATGACGTGATCCTGCAGAATGTTTACAGCTAAATATATCTGGGCAGGGAAATAAACCATCAGCTGAACCACGCTAAAGAGATTATAAGAAGAATAGAAATAGCTCGGGAAATGCAAAATACACTGTTTAATCCAGGTTTATCCCTTGAGGTGATACTACGAACAATAAAGTGCTATGTGTGGCCCCTGCTCTTACACAGCTGTGATAGTGAAGTAGGAAGAACTTCGGAAATTGGATATCTTTAAAATGTGGACCTATAGGCGAATACTCCATAGATATTGAACCGCCAGAACAACAAATGCAGAATTTTTAACTAGAATGAATACTCGCCTGTAATTAACAAGTATTTTAAAGGAGTATGAACAACTAGAATTAATACTGAAAGGAAAACTTGACGGTAATGAGGCATAAGAAAAAAGAAAAAGTACGACTCATAAGAGACTGGAAAAACATGGATAGTAATAGTCTAATTCATCGAGCCTGACATAGAGAAGAATTTGTCATAGAGGTCACCAACCTCAACAGAGACGGCACCTCAGAGGAGGTAAAATACATTATGTCTTCTTGTACGGATGCACGTAACAGCAAAATTTAAAGCTGATAAGAGATCTGAAGCATTCGAGCATTTGATTGTTGCATATTTAAAATAAAAACACTAAACTCCTACAATCAACAAATTGATGAAGAACAGTGCATTAAAACTTGAAAACAATAACTTCTGGCTGAATTCCCTCTCAGGGTATACAACATCCATTCTTGAACTAACATATTTGTAGAATTCATCTTGAACTAATCCGAGCCTTTTATTAACTTCTAGACACTTGAAAACAAGTTTTAATTTAATGTCTCCTCTTTATCTTTCCTTCCTAACACTTAAAGCTATTTTCATATTATTAGAGTCACTTAGCCATTAAAAAGTTTTAATTTAATGTCTCAACTGCCTAGACGAGTTCAGAAGTGACTTTAACTACTTTAAAGAAAAAACGTTAATTATTTTAATTATTAATGAGGCTTCAACTACCTGGAATAAATAATTATTATTTTTATTTTCTTATAGATGCCTTCTTGAAGCCATTTTCATCTTGTTAGAGTCACTTAACTATTAACAGTTCTTGTTTTAATTTTATGCCTCAACTGCCTGGGCGAATTAAGAAGAGACTTTAATTGCTTTGAATGAAAATTTGATTTTCTATTAGGCACTTGAAGCCATTTTAATCCTCTCGAAGTCTACTTTAAAGAAATAGATACGGCTTGACTTGACTTTAATAGCCTGTTAATTTTTACTGCAAAATTAGGAAACCATAACTACTGTTTGCAAAGATGATTTGGGTAGTAATAAAGTAACAAAATATGATAAAGATGCAAAGAAAATAAAAAGTGCGATATTTTTTTATTTGTGTAAAAAAAACTTGCTTGCCGGAAATACTTAAAAAGTCAATACTTTCTCTACTTTTATTCAAGTAGTGCTTGTAGCATAAAGCGAATCAAGTTGCATCAAACATAGTTTAAGAGTAATTCAGACAGCAATGGGACATGAAATGAGGTTGTAATGCAGAAAAGTTCGGATAGCGATTTTTTTCTATTTTTAGTCATGATAACCCAATGTGAAGCACTTTAGGATTATTATATAAAGTAAGTAGTAATAGAGAAACTAAGTGCGACAAAGAAGAAAAACTCAAGATTTTTTCAACGTTTATCACTGGACTTGATAGTCAAGTTAAAACCGAACTGTAATAAAAGTTTCGTTATTGGTGTAACGCGTTAATTAAGAGCTAATAAATAAAATAAATTTTGAAGAAAATTAAGACTCATCATTCAAAATAATTGAAGCAGTAAGAGAGTATTTAGTAGAAATACAAATTTCGTCTAACTTTATCATTAGCTCTAATCATTCTTCGAAGGAATACAGATAAGGAAGATTTTCGTTTTACGGTTTATAGCAAATAACCTTCGATGCACGTCACGTGTGACGTAATTTAGTTGCCACACGTAGAAAGTTTCGAGCGCCCACCTGACTATAAATTTAAATTTCCCGCCCCTCCATTCTGTTGGTAACAGATGACATATTGCTCTGCGCTTTCCAAGTTTAATTTGTTTTTTTTTTGCGTTTTTCGTTTAGTAGATCTCGTTTTTTTATGATTTAAACCCTTGCAATCAAAAATTGTCCTTTTGTAGATTTTTTAATTTAAATATAAGTATTAGAGTAACCATTGACACAAGCTTTATTTACCTTACCTACTAATATCTCATTAATAGAAAAATATTATTTACAAACACCCGTGCATATATATATTTATCTACTTACTAATTATAGACAAGTTAAGCAAACAGTATATAAATACATAATGCAGTAATTAATTTGTCGTTTCCACGTAATTTATGTAAGCATAAAGTACATATGCGGAAAATTGTTTATTTAAATTAAAATAACATTGGTCTTTAAAAAGTGTATTTCAGCTATAAATAATACAACCTGCATTTAAGAAAAAAATCGCAGTTTCAATATCCAATATAAAGGAACCTTAACTTTCAATTAGGTAAAGTGTTAGCGCAGCTTTTAACTATTTATAACCCTTACCCCTTGCTCCTTATCCTCTTGATGAAAAAATATCCGGACATATAGGTCACAAAAAAGGATTTATACTACGTACATCCCTGTGCTTTAGTAATGAATCAATACCGCGCCGCCTGCCTATAAGCCTACACAATGTCGATAATTCCACAGCCTTTTGAATGAAGCTTTCATATAAAGAAGTGTAATATGTTACTTCCTCTTTCGTACAAGCAGGAGCTTTATACGTGAAAATATGCAGTTTCAGGAAAACTAAAACAATGAAACTCTGAAGGAAAAAGCATTTCAATATGCGTTTTCAAGAAAAAATGTCTATACATTAGATGACAAAATGGTGGCTACATAATGGGCAGTGTGAATAAAAATTCAGTAAAAGCTAAAACTTTCATTTTCCTAGCAAATGCTTAGTTTGCAGTGAATAAAAAAAGTAGTAGCTTTTACTAAAAATGCAATTAGCAAAAGCTAAAGTTTTTAGCATTGTCTAAAAAGGGTGTGAATAAAAGTAAGTAATTACTAAGAATATTAAGACAAAGCTCAGATTTTTGCAAGCTTGTTAGATCCTGGCTTAAAAATTTAGTATTATTAAACAGTTTGGCAGAAATGGCTGCATTTATGAATATAAGATCTGTAAAATTTTATCCCAAAAGAAAAGAAAGTCGTGCCGAAGAATACCACGGTCTGTATAGATTTAGTAAAGAAATGTTTAGTGGATAGCTAACCATTTTTTGGAGCCAAAAGTAGAGACTAGACGTGGTGCATTGAGTCCAAAAAAAAAATTCAACTATTTTTGCGCTTTCTAAGTGATCCCGGATTTCAAATAGGGATCGGAAAAGACGAAGGAGTTCATAGAACAACAATATGTAAAATGATATCTCACGTTTTACCAAAAATAGTTGAAAAGGCAGGAATTTGGATTAAATTTCCTACAGAAAACTCGACTGACCAGGCAATCAACGAATGGGCACAGTTGTATAGATTTTCCTGTGCTTTTGGTGCAATTGATTGCACTCATGTACCAATAATAAAGCCATCGCTACATGGTGACGAGTATGTTAATAGGAAAGGCTGGTGTAGTATAAATGTGCAAGCAACTTGTGATGCAAAAGAAATTTTTACATCCGTAGATGCTCAATGGCCTGGCTCGGTGCACGACAGTCGTATTTTAGGAAGATCAAATATTTTTGGTATGATGAGAAGACGTCAACAGAACTATGGAATTATTTTAGGCGATGAAGGGTACGACATAACACCGTGTAGAAACCCCACCACACCTTAAGAAATAGCGAATAATAATTTACATAAAAGAGAGCGCGTTATTATAGAACGCTGTTTCGGACAACTAAAACGTCGATTCCCTGTTTTGCAACATCCGATACGATTGAACATTGACAAAATTCCGTCAGTAATCGTCAGCGCTGTAGTTCTACATAATGTTGCTAAGTATTTAAATGACCAATTACCAAATGACGAAGAAGAAGTAGCCGCCGAGGATCACGATGGTGAAGAAGTTGTGGAAGATAATGATGAGCTAAATAACGACCGTCAGCGTGGTCAACAGAGACGAGAAGAAATAAAAAATATAATTTTTCAATTGCAGTTGTAAATATACTACTAAGTATAATACCATACACTGCGTTTTTTTTAATGCGGTACATAATATTTTACATGGTAAAATTTCAAGTGCATGTTAAGTTTATTTTTACTAAGCCTATGCAGACCAAAATTCACATAGGCAAAGTTTAGGTCTCTAGAAACATAACAAGCTTTAGTTTCTTCTTAAAAACTTGCTAGATTTTCAGAAAAATCAAATTTAATCTTAGAAAACAAACACTTTTTCATAGCCTTGTATATTGATTTAATACCTATTTCATCATTACATTGACAGTGTCAAAAAGGTGACTTAAATGATGTCAAAAACGAAATTTATTTAACAAAATAAGCATTTAATTTTAGTAAAAATAAATCCATATAAAAAAAAATAAAGAAATGAAATTATTAATTTGTATTTTAATGCTTTTAAGCTGCTACTTCAGGAACAAATTACATCACATTCTTTTAAGGACCGTAAATTTGACGAAGGGTTTTTGTTTATTCTTAAAAGAAATCTTTCTACTACATACTTTCCAATTGATTTGCGTAGAACTGGGCGATCTGGATATAAAAGCCAGTAAATACATTTGCCATTTCCTGGTATGAGAATGATACAATCTTCAATCTTACTCCAATCATATAAACAAGAGTCATTTTTTAATAAATAATTTTTAAAAATTGAGTTTTTATTTGTTGTTATGTCAAAACAATTGACAACTAATGAATGTCTGTAGCCGGTGGTCATGTATTGTACGGGGTATATTAAAAGAGTCGATTTTTATATTTTTAAATTAATTTTTAGAATAAAAGTAAGCATTTTTATTCTAAGAGCTGGGAGTAGTATGCTGCTAAGAGCCCAAACTTGGCCTGTGTCAATTTTTATAACTACAGTAGAAATGTGCCTAACATGTACTTGATATTTTAACATGTAAAATCCTATGTACCGCATTAAAAAAAAGCACTGTATAATATCAAAAGACAACATGAATATTAATACGTAATAAGTAAAATAAACAAGAAACTTGAAGGAGGATTTTTTCGACAACAACTTTTTCAGCATAAATATTAGAAATTCTTCAAGTCTAAACATCTTCTAGAAAGTTTTCAATGGGCCATACTGTATAATGTTATATTTTATGGTTTTCATTATTCTGATTTTAGCTACCTTAATCTGAGTTAAGTTCATTAATTTAAAAACGTTAACAACGAAAACAATTTATTCCTTTAGTTACAACTTTCTGAACAACACATTATTTATTTCTACAAATTGATCTCAATTTTCTTTTTGTATTTTTTCCAACAATAATTTTTCCTTTTTCTTTTGAACCCTTATTAGTTCCAGCTGTTCCAACAACACCAGTCGTTGAAGCTCAGTATTGAACAAATTTGAGGTTTCGTCTGTTTCCTTAAATTTGGATTTTTTGGTAACTGAAGACTTATCAGGTAAACGCCGAACATGAGGTGGAGGTGGAATAAATTCTTCAGTTTTGGACGTTGATGGCTGGGTAAAGAATCTATTTTTTTTTAAATTTTGTAATATGTAGTGCTTACTTACTGTGCTTATTAGTCATTAAGGACCAATTGTAATCATTTAATGGACTTTGTGTCTGTAGATTGCATAAATAAAAATAAAATAGTAACTACAGCTACAAGTGTAGCAAATAAGTGAACTATTTTTGTGCAATCGAGTATTTAATTCATACCTAACGAATGGTGAAAAACGCTACACTATAAGAAAAAAATTTTGTTACACAGCTACCAAATGGTCCATGTTGACCTAAATCATATGAATAATTTCAATGACTAAAATAACAACAAAAATTAAAAAGGGCTAAAAATATTTATTAACTATCTGACATTGGACTATTCAGAAAAACCCATATCGAATTCTTTAGTGTATTCAACACATCGTTTCCATCAATATTTCAATGCTAGATATTCAATCGCTCAAAATCTGGATAATTTTAAAACGTATTGTTGACGAGGCGGGCTTATCTAATCAATATTGAGAGTTTTAATCAATGTTTGTTAACAATCAGCGAATCGACGAGAGACAACAAAATTCTGTACATCCCGATGATTTTACGAATGAAAAAATAAACCGCCATAGAGAGACGCAGTAAATTGTAATAAATAAAACAAGAGCCATTAACTCTGTTCAGTTTTAACATTAAAGCCATTGATGAATTGCGCTTAAAAAATTTTTAAAAGGGGAATGAAAGTCAATAAAGATGAGTAAATGTATTTACTGAACATAAACAAGCTTTATATAATTTTTTTTATCTCATTATTAAACTCGTTTTTCAATTTCAAATGAAGGAATCGACATCTACTTCGATTTAGCAGTGATACCAGAAGATTTAACTCATAAAAATATCCTGATAACCAACGTTGCAACTTAGATCCAAGTATTTTTCTTTTAAGTAAATGTTCTCCTATTTGCTCATAAATCTATATGGGAAATTTATTTAGTAGAATGAGATCAGATAGAAGGAATTGATTCTCTATGTACTATGTTTACTTGTTTTAATTTTTTTTAACTTAGAGTTACATTTCTTTCTCTATCAACAATCAATTTATCTGATACATAGACCTAACTTATCATACCGTCACATTTTTAATGTACCATCTTTAAAGTACCATCTTTGT
Source organism: Anthonomus grandis grandis (assembly GCF_022605725.1). NCBI lineage: Eukaryota > Metazoa > Arthropoda > Insecta > Coleoptera > Curculionidae > Anthonomus > Anthonomus grandis. The sequence continues at coordinate 19,616,078 of NC_065567.1, forward strand.
TACTTATATGCAGCAAATAAAAATCACACCAATATTGTTGAGATATTTCTACTAGAATATCAGAGTTTGAGGTAAGGATCCTAACCCAGACACATAGAAGAATCTCCTGATTTAAAAATTGCAGTTTCAGATTATCAAGACCTTTTTTCTATATTTTTCTTCACTCCGTCAATCTAATAGTTCTGTCATAGAATACTGAAAGAGTAGTTGAATAAATAGTTCATTTTTAAAGCAAGAGGTTCATTGGTAAATCAACTATAGACTCCTTAGCATTATCAATGATTATCTTGGCTCTTGAAGAGCAGCTGAGTGATCAGCAGTTTTGGAATTAAAGATCATCCGAAGGTAACTTGCAGGTATTTACAGATTTCTTGGCTGTCGCCTTGGTGGGGGGACAAGACCAACTTTGGCCTCAGCATTTTGCTGCACCAGCTTAGGACGGCAGATGTTGATGGTTCACTTTAATGTGAATGCATACTTTAAAGGGCGGAAATTAGAGGTTCTGTCTCTCGCGAGATTCACGTTGATCCTGGAGGAACTCAAAGGTCAAACTTCAGACCCTTACTACTTAAAATATAACTGAATAATATCCGACAATTCTTTCAACACAGTTTGCTTCGTTCTCAAATGAATAAGTTGATTTTCAGTCCAGGCGGAATCACATGAACCTGACTACATTCAAGTGCTATGCTCTCTTATTTGATAGTTAGATATAAAGATTCATTGGAATACAATTATAGTATAAGTAATGTATTACTTGACTGGGAAAGCAATATAAGACTTCGATATTGGACTTGATTTAGACCACAAACTAGTATTTGACCTATACAGGGTGTCATTGAAATGGTGTAAAAAAATTCGGGGGGTGATAGTACTCCTAAAAATTTAAAAAAAAGTTCCTATAACTATAGGGTGGAAAATGCATATTAAGGGAGTTAGGGGCACTGAAAGGGTAAATTTAAAAAACGGTTTTTTGAAATTGTAGGCTTAAAAAACGAGATAAAATTTCGAAAAAAAATCCTCTGCCATAAATTTTGACCCAAAATCAAATGGTGATACTGAAAAATAATTTGGAAAATCGGAAAGGGTAGTTTTTGCAAGGGTAGGGGGTTAATTCGTGAATAACTTTTTTTAGGTTATTTTTTTCGCAACGTGGGTTCATTTTTTAAAAACTACATACTTTTTTCTACAAAAAAGGTACTCTTGTTGCACATCGCCCAGAACGATGGTTTTCGAGAAAATTGAAGGCAAAAAGTTTGCTCTGATGGGCTGCTAACTGGTTAAACAACATAAACTTATGAAAGTTATGGGGTTTCAAAAGTAAACAAGTAGTTATTAAATAATTAATTGAAAAATCTAAATTTCATGATTTTTAAAACATCGTATTGCTTTAAAAAAACGAAATAAACCAATTACCAAAATTCCTTATTAAATGCATACTTATTTGATTCATTAGCCTAGTTTACACCGCGAGTACCAAATATTCAATACGCGGACCCAATCCCCTATTCTCAAACTCAACGTGCGCGAGTTGACAAGTTTACACGTAAATTATTCCAAATTGTGACTTAATAGGTTTGAGAATATGTAGAGGTTTTAGTCCGCGTACTGAATATTTGGTACTCGCGGGGTAAACGTAGCAATTGAAGGTATGCGGTCTTATCACTTTATTTATTTTGCATGTACGCAAAAGAAATGTTCTGGTTCATAAATATTTTTGTCAGTTGATTGTTGTTGAAGTGTGCGTAAACGTAAAATTTCACAAATTATGGAATACCCTGTGTGTGAACTGGCAGATATGCATTTTATTTATGGAAGAGCAAACAGAAACGGTCTTTTGGCTAAGCGCTTGTATGTCCAAAAATATCCAAATCGCAGGGCACCTTCTCACCGCATATTTGCAAGAATTCATCAGCGCCTAAGAGACACAGGTTCATTTGGACATAGAAACCAAGACCGTGGCCGTAACTTGATGGTACGTACACCTGATGTTGAGGAGCGCATTTTAGCACATGTAGAGGAAGATCCGGGGATATCTGTAAGGAGAATTGCAGCGCGGGAAAACGTGAGTCGCCATTCTGTGTGGATGACTCTTAAGACTTAACTCCTGCATCCGTATCACATCCAAAGGGTACAAGCTCTTGCTCCGGCAGACTATCCCGCTCGAGTCATCTTCTGTCGTTGGTTATTAAGAAAACAGGTACAAGAACCCCTTTTTTTGGCAAATATTTTATGCACGGATGAAGCTGGGTTTACAAGAAATGGAATTTTCAATTACCATAATACACATCACTGGTCCGATGAGAACCCTCATGCTGTTGTGGAAAGTCGACACCAAATTCGATTCTCAGTTAATGTTTGGGCGGGAATTCTTGGCGATAGACTTATTGGACCATTTTTTCTACCCCCGAGGTTAATTTGACACCTTTTGAAAAGTCGCTTGTTATTTATAATAATAAACATTTTAGGCTAAATGGTCAAAGTTACCTTAATTTTCTAATACATGATCTACCAGCACTTTTGGAGGAAGTTCCCATAGCACAGAGGCAGATCACGTATTTTATGCATGATGGTGCACCAGCTCATTTTCCGCTAGCGGTGAGGAATCATTTAAACCAAGTTTTTTAGAGGCGTTGGATAGGACGTGGTGGTCCACAAGCTTGGCCAGCAAGATCACCAGATCTTAATCCATTAGATTTCTACTTCTGGGGCCACTTGAAAACTTTGGTTTACTCAGTGCCGATTATTACTGAAGAGCAACTACGTCAACGCATTATCGACTGTTCCAATCAAATTCGTACAACCCCAGGGATATTCCACAGGGTACGCAGATCATGGAGAAGAAGAGCAGATGTCTGCATTGAAATGAATGGTGGTCACTTTGAACATTTACTATGAATGAATTAAGAAATGCATTATTTTAATAAGGAATTTTGGTAATTGGTTTATTTCGTTTTTTAAAGCAATAAGATGTTTTAAAAATCATAAAATTTAGATTTTTCAATTAATTATTTAATAACTACGTGTTTACTTTTGAAACCCCATAACTTTCATAGGTTTATGTTGTTTAACTAGTTAGCAACCCATCAGAGCAAACGTTTTGCCTTCAGTTTTCTCGAAAACCATCGTTCTGGGCGATGTGCAACAAGAGTACCTTTTTTGTAGAAAAAGTATGTAGTTTTTAAAAAATGAACCCACGTTGCGAAAAAAATAACCTAAAAAAAGTTATTCACGAATTAACCCCCTACCCTTGCAAAAACTACCCTTTCCGATTTTCCAAATTATTTTTCAGTATCACCATTTGATTTTGGGTCAAAATTTATGGCAGAGGATTTTTTTTCGAAATTTTATCTCGTTTTTTAAGCCTACAATTTCAAAAAACCGTTTTTTAAATTTACCCTTTCAGTGCCCCTAACTCCCTTAATATGCATTTTCCGCCCTATAGTTATAGGAACTTTTTTTAAAATTTTTAGGAGTACTATCACCCCCCGAATTTTTTTACACCATTTCAATGACACCCTGTTATCAACTTCTTCCAGACTGTTGAGGCGATCGAGCTCTTGTATTACTCTGTGATCAATTCTTATCGTAAGAATGATTATTTTGTGTGGACCCCATCTATGGTTCAAAAAAGGTTCTATGATATGTGGCATACAGAAAAAAAATATCTGTTCACATGAATCATCTTATGTCCTCGGTTATTTGAACAGATTAGTTAGAGAAAACATAGAAAAAGTTCATTATTCAATATTTTTGGAATACTTGTTTTTGAAAAACTGCAATATATCAGTATCAGGTATCAGGTATATCATCAATTCAAAATTGGGTTGTATAATCAAGAATGATTAATGGAGATTTACTTTACTGATTTAGATGAAGATGATTTCACTGCCAATAATTCTAATAACCAAAACCGTTGGTATTGAAAAGCAAACACGACTACATGTATTTTAACTTCTTTCAATTTTTAAAACAAGTCTTCAAATTAACTGGGCGTTCTTCTAATATCTCCGCTGCATTGCCTCTTATTGTGGAGGTAAAATGATTGGCAAATTTTACAAAAAATTCAGGTTTAAATATGTTCAATAATTTGAAAATTGAATATTCGACATTTTTAACAGAATTCCACCCCATTACATTGGCAAATGTAACGCGTGAGTTTTACGACCGTTTGGGATATTGTTTGACTGTTAATGGGGTTTATTTGAGCAGCGTGTTAAATATTAAATACACCTTTTTGTTTAATCTATCCTGTTTCAATAATTTTTTTATTTACCTTTTTATGTTTTAACACCATTGATTGAATTAGAGAAGTGCTTTATTTAATATACTTTGCATACACTCCTGCACGCTTTTTTCCTGGGTCACAAAAATGAGATGCAGCTTAATATTAGTGAAGGATGCTTTATGTTAGTTACTCAATTATTTATGAAGCAAATAGGCTCTTGGAAGATTTAAGAGTATTTCAGCATTGAAGGCATTGGATGTCATTTAAGTTCAATGAAATTTCAAATATAATCTGGCCACCTAGTTGTCAACTGCAACTTCTGTTGCAAGTAATCCTATCAATAGAATCTTTAAAACTGGACGCAAATGAAATTCAAGAAATGCGCAAATGTTGTTTTTTAGATTTACTTTATTTTATATTGGAGTAGTAAAATATTATATTCTTGCATACCCTTTAAATATTTTATAAAAGCTTTGATGAAATAAATAAGAATATACCTTATTATTGAAAACAAAAACCAAGTTAATTTTCTAATCAAGATCTATATAGTTAGCTTATTTTATAATAAGATACTTTATAAGTTTATGTCATGCGACGATTCAATCAAGGATATGCATTTAAACTTAAACAAACCATTAGCAAAACCAAGTTAAATCAAGTGAAATGCATGATGGAAATTGATTTTCAAAATTACCAATGCAAACATTTACAAAATAAATATAAAATAATGTTTAAGCTCTTTTAGATCCCAAAGTTCTATTTGAGATGCAATTTAGTGGTTTTATATAAATAAAACTTTATAGAAGAATTTTTTTTTATACATATACATTGTTGGGGCAATAAGCCACATACAAAGTAAAATGGGCCATTATGTAATCGAACAGGATTATTGCACTTCCTAAAAGCATACCAAAACTGGCTTAAATTATATGCCATCTGGAAATAAACGTTCATTTAGTATTAAATATGTTTACTGATAAAGCTGGTCAGCTTTCAAATATAAAATGTTTAATATTTACAGTGGATAAATGGAAAATATGGAGCCCTAAGGGAATATAAAATTTAATTTTTGATATACAATTTTTTTATTGAATAGCAATGGATAAAAACCCATTATAAATGTAAAAACAGTTTTAGTTGTCAACATCGAACTAGACTAATATAAATGGAGCAAACGATCAATAGTGCTGAATGCGATAAACCTTGAAGGAAGTGAGTTCTCAATGATGGAATCCACATTTGATTCTGCTGAAATCTCTCTTAAATAAAATATATGTAAAGGAGCGCACCAAAACAACAACTAAAAAGATGATATCTTTAAGATATCTATCGTATAGCAATTAAAAGTACCAAAAAAATATGGGTTACATATAAATAAGACTAAAAATCTTTAACTTGAGATGCTGATTTCAAGGTGTTGAAGAAGGTAGCCCTCAACACTTCACACTTGCTGAATTGGCCTCATTATCAAAGAGCACATTCAACTATATTTTATATGAAATCACACCAATAACTAAAGCGATTTAAAGAATTCATCCCTAGTGTAAATCTTAATGTAATATCAGCAAACAAACAAAGTTAAGAACGGGAGTAATTATAAACGTATATTAAAAAGATTCTTATGGTTAAAGGAGTTCCATTTTTATATACATATGAGCTGGCAGATATGCTGATGTTAAAACACTGATTTTTAGTAAAATACCCTATATTTGATGTTAAGAGAGATGAATTGAAGCAGATGCTTATATATATATCTTGATAGGGCTATACTTTAGGGGTAAATGTAAAAAATTAAGGCGTGGGTAATGGTTTATCATCATATTATGCATTTTTAAATTTATTAATTAATTAATTAAATTCATAATTATTTACAATGAGAAGGACATTTCCAATATTGTAGAGTATAGAATGCCTTAAGTGATTTTTTATGATTTCAGTTAGTATTAGTTTTTCTGCGTTCTTGGATTTAGGTGAAATATAACGCTCTTTACTGAAAAAGCTGGTCAGCTTTATAAAATGTTTAATATTTACAATGAAAATACAGGAAATTATTTACGATATCCATCATACAGCATTTAAAAGCCCCAAGAAATATGGGTCATATGCCAAAATCTTTAATTTCAGATAGTGAATTCAAATTGTTGAAGGTAGCCCTCAATATTATAGGCTGAATTGGCCTCATTATCAAAGGGCACATTCAACTCTATTTGCTTGAAATCACACCAATAAGCAAAACAACTTAATTAGTAGTAAGTATTCATCTATAATGTGATTCTTCACGTAAAATTGTTAGCAAATATTAAAAATGTCAACAACAACACAATGTAAACAAATAAAAATAAAAAATTAAAAACAATAATAATAAATGGAGGGTTTTTGATATGTAATCAAACCGTGTGCCTGTTACCAATTTTAAACCCTTTATCCCCTGATGATGGACACCACTGTGTCCGAAACATGTAGGGAATTTCAAGCTAACTAAATGTTTAATAAATAAGTGGAGGGAGACTACAGGATTTTTATTTTACCTTAACCTACGACTCCACTGCAAGTATGGACTATTTCTTCACAAATATTAAAAAGTTAATAACAGCTATCAATAAGATTCTTATGGTAGAGATATTGAAAAGAGTCGAAATTTTCTATAGCCATATAAGGTGCCAGATATAGGAGGTAAATAAACGATCTTTTAGGCTGATGATACAACACTGATTTTTATTAAAGAAAGCTCAGAGTTGATGTTAACAGAGATGTGTTGAAGCAGATACTTTATATCTTGATACTGCTATACTTTACGAGTAATTGTAAAAAATGTACGTTAGGTGCTAGAGTTATCATCAGATCATGCATTTTTTAACTCCAGAGCGAGGTATCTCGGTTCGATTTTTGAAGTAAATTGGCTACTGTGGCTGAAGATTAATTAATTAATCAAATTCATTCTTTTTACAGTGATACAGACATTTTGATGTAGTAATGTTTTTTTCGAGACCTCAATTAATTTAATTTTTCTGCGTTATTCGATTTAAATGAAATAAAAGGCTGTTGGAAGATGAAAATCTATAATTCGTCGACGTTTTATTCTTTATGTGGTTATCCTTGAGATTACAAAGATTTTAAGTAAAAAATGTGATTATTATCAACTGGCTAAAAACTTGATAAAATAGGAAATATGAAAAAAATCATCTGCGTTCAAATTCATCGAATTGATTTTTTTGTCTTGTCTATAAAAACCATATTTTTGAATTGAATCGTTTGTAGATTGCTGAGGATGATCATCAACGAAATATAAGTTTTAAGCTTTTAAGAGCATTTTATTTCGCCTAAATCTAACAATGCAGAAAAACAGGGCAGTTTTAAACCCGCTTTATCAAGATATATCGAAAAAAAATCTCAAAAAAATCATCATTCTATCAAACCTATAGTCGCGTCTCGGTCTGAGGATTCTTACTAAAATGACCGTGTTCCTTGGAACAAACTTCTCAATTTTATGAAGCTCTTTTATCCAGATAACGATTTTTTTAGTAATACTAGCGATAAATAAAGTCTCCGTGAAACCTTATATAATAAGACCCTTTTCTGATGACCCATAACGTGACGACTTATAAAAGAGTTATGCTTTGTTAAAAATTTCAAAATGGATCGCTTGAACACGTTAGGCTGGTTACAAATTTTCCAAAATAGATTAGTCACGTCACACGCAAAGATAACTTGAAGCGAGCCACCCGTATTGACAAAAGTGCTGAAAATGTCAGGTTTAATTTTAAAATCGTTCAGTCCTATAGTCTAAAAATAGTTAAAAGAAAAGTATCAGAGAAAAGTATTTATTTCAATGGATCCTAGTTGACGTTTATTTGAAATCGATGTTTATTATGTTAAAGGCTGTTTTTGTTAGAAGTAACTCCGCGAATTTATTACTTTGGAGTAAAATCCTAGTAATTATTTTCGTCACGAAACCTATACATTATTTTTCAATGTAATCTAATAAACGTCATTTATAAATACTAGTCTCAACTTTATATTTATACCGCAATTATGCTACAAGATTTTTTATTTCCCAGGAGTCATCTTAGAATTATTTTTTATTATTTCGATGTTTAGACTGGGATATTAAATTTTCTGCAGTTCATTTAAGCCAAAGTAATTAGGTTTTTATGTAAGTAATTAACTTATTTAGGTTTGCGGGATCAAAACATCCACAGCACTGGTGATAATAAATTAATGAACACTTCATTCTAAGAAATTCAATAATTTGTTATTTTTCACCGCTTAAAAGTGGCATTGATAGAAGCAATTGACCATAAAGGTTGACGGTTTTTTAACATCAATATAATTTAGAGAAAAAAATCATTAAATAAAATAAACTAAGGACCGTGTTTTTTAAATAACAAATTAAATAACCTAAAAATTGATAAATGTACATTAATCTGTGTCACTTTTAGGGTACTGAATAACCTGCTTTTGCAAAATAAATTAACTTCTTAATGCTAAGAGTAACTGTATTTGATTAGGTACTTGAAGAGCGTAAGAAGTATTTAACCAAAAATAGATTCAGTGGCCAGGTCTTAACGACAGCATAAGTTTAATATATAGAGATTTAGGTTTGTAGTTGTGTAAATGAATATACTATTTTAAAATCTGGTCAAACAATCGAAAATTTACCCTAATTTGACTATCTCTATATCATTTTTTATCTATTATCATCCATGGAAGTTGACTTGGAAAGGAAGGAAATATAATGGTGAAAAATGTTTTTCACTTTAAACCGCATATTGCCTTATTCTTCGCCTAAATGCTCTTGAAATCTTATTTTTATTGGTAGATAAAGATCACTCACTTGACGACCATTATTTCAAGATAAAAATGGGTTTACGCTCATGTTTTGTCATTTTTCGAGTTTTCGCATGCGATTTTCTAAATCATTAACTTAATTGCCTTTAAATATTAGTTTTTACCCAGTTATAACACTGCATGCAATGAGTATCACTTTAATAAGTTTCTTTATGATTGATGAAAAATGGGAAACATATTTATATATTTTTTTGCAATTTTTTATGTTTCTCTTGCGTTTAATTTAAAAAGAAATTGAATTACCAACATAAATAATGAAAATGATTTTAGTAAGCTTAATAAACAAATTTCGCAGCTCTTATGCCGCAAACAACGTGGCTTGCAATGAAGATAACATTCTGGTGCAGTCTGTAGGATTTCATTAGACACGAACTATCTATTCAAACTAATGAAAATTAACCAGCAAATTAACTCAAGCATACAAATATCAAAATGGTTAATATGCAGTCGAAATTGCCTTCCAAATCCGATATGGAGAAAAAATATGGCATTTAATTCTCGCACTAGTGGAGATCCGAGTATTGAGTCTTAAAGAGGGCACCTTAAGCCCATAACCACATTACCTTCTAAGGTAACGTCACTCAAATTGCCCTTACTAAAGAAGTCGCAATCAAGTAGCACTAACCTCGAAACTCTCAATCACTTCTGGCCTTTTCTATCTGGATTAGCGGAGGACAACTCGGTAAAGGATGGATTGATGTACCTTCTGACGATCGATGGTGACGAAGCAGTTGGGGTTTGCCAAATTATGAATCTGTGGAGCTTACCACATCAAATAATGGAATTAATCATTTAAAATTTGAACCCTAACATTATACTACAGGTAATGAATCCAGATATTTAGCCCAAGGGTGTGGTTGCAAGAATGTTTTTAAACCAACGTTGTTGAACACAAAGAAGTAGGCCACCAACAAGTTTGATAATGTTATATTACACCATATTATTGAATCTATACGTTCAAAGGTATATGAATTGGAGGTATTCCTTAAAACTAATCCAGGAATTAGAATCCTCTGTCTCAACAAGCACTAGCTATCCAAAACAGAGATGTGTGATATCTAGATTATAAGGATCTGTATACTTGCCCCTGAATCAGCAAGGTGTGAGCATATTGTGTCGCACCTTTGGGAGTTGTGCGTGAGTTGAATTTTAAGGAGGCTGGGATTAGGTATGGCCAGTCTTAACTATCTGATAAGTCTGAAAATTTCCTTGTTAGATTGGAAGATCTTCTCAGCAACTTAGTTCAAATACCCTTTATAAGCGAATGTCAAGGATATGACTCTACTACACTAAGTAATTAAAGCAAAGTATATTTTGGTCATGAAGAACATTGTTCTTCGTCAGGTTAGTCTTTGACAGTACTTGTCTTTCTAAATTTAATACTGCCTTCACTTGCATCATTTTCACCACCTTAAACATTGTAGAAAAATAAAAATTAATCTCTATGCCTTTCTCCTCTTCATCAACATCAGCGTGTTGTAATTCGTCAATAATGAACACAAAATTACATACATTATGATGGTGATTTTAATGTAAGGTTTAACCTAGGCTAGTAGCGGTTAAGTCGAGTTGTTGACTTTCTCCAGTTTTGGGTTTGATTTAACAATTAAGGCATCTACTTGGGGTAAAATGTCTTCACAAATATTCCGAAATACTCATATGTAGCCAGTATTGAAGATGTCTCTCTGTCAGATCATCAAGGAATTTTCTTTCAATTCAAGGAGGGCGGCTTTGTAATGGGTGGTGTTGCACGTATCTTAGCACGACTTGGGTTTCTTTCATTTCTACAGATCAGAAAAGTCAATAAATTAGGATCATATGTATAATTCTAATGATTCTTGCTGATGTCTACCTTGCTTGATTTGACTTGAAATCCAAATTAGTTAACACAACTAGAAGATCAAGGCCACTAAGATGGTTTAATGATTTTTTGAGAGAAATGAGGGATAAATTTAGACTTTTAAGGCAGGTTAACCAGAAATATCTTTAAGTAGTGTCTGCTGAAACTAGAATACCGAAGAAAAATTGATTTAAAAAAATAGAGGCAAATGATACATTTATAAATGAAGTTAATAATCCCTCCCAAGCTATGTAGAAAGTTCTGAAAGCTTTTAATCATAATGAGGAAGAGATGTCACCAATTTAAATAAATGCTTATCATTTCAATGAGACGTTTGTTAATGCTCCGATCACCTTGAAACGAATGCTGCCTTCAACTTCCAGAAACCCTTTGACCTATGCCATAACTTATACTGAGGTGCCTCAAGTGATTAATTCTGTAAACAAAAGTTGAAGTTGGGACTCATTTGATTTTAATTCACGCCTCATTAAAACCATAAAAAACTTGATTACTTATCTATCACAAAAGGCATCTTCCGCGATTGTCTTAAAGTTTCAAAAGTCATACCATCATCTAAAAAAGGATCTAAGATAGACCCCGAGAATTATCGTTCAATCTCTTTAGTTTTAATTTTTAGTAACATCTTTGAGACCTTACTGGAGAATCAAATAGAAGATTACTTTGAGCAAAATTTATTATTTTATATTAGGCAACATGGTTTTAGACTAGAACACTTAACGGATACAGCAGCCAGGCTTCATTCTTAGGTAATATTTTACGATTTGTCAAAAGCTTTCGATTGTATTGAGCATAGTATACTTCTTCAAAAGATCGTATATTATAGGTTTAATAGTTCAAGTATTAATTTGCTTCAGTCCTACTTAACAGGCAGGAGTCAATATGTTTATTTTGGGAGTGGTAGATTTCAGAGATTAGTGATAACATATGGCGTGCTTCAAGGCTATGTTCTTGGACCCATTCTACTTCTAGTGTATGTTAATGATTTTTTTAGTGATCATCCTGTGTCTATACATATAGCAGCCTATCCAGCCTTGCTAGTTGGCGGTATCAAATCGATGAAGCATAAATCAGAACAAAGCGAAAAAGATAATGTTTTCCCTTAGAGATTTTATTCATGGTCAATAGTTTCTGGATGGAGCTGTAACTTTTCTTGATGTTACTCTGGATTTGGGATTGACAGTCTCATGTTGGGCTCACTCTCTCGTTTAAGTTATCAAGATGTATAGTCCTAATACGAAATTTGTCCACCTCACTTTTGGCTTGCATCCCTAGGTCTGTATATTTTGAATACTTCCACTCTGAAATAACGTTTGATAAATTGGGGTCACTCTGTTCATATGTTCAAAAGAGTTGCCTTACAACACAGATGTATAAGAGTAATCTAGCTAATCTCAACTATAGAGAGTGCTGCAGTTTACATTTCAGAAAGCTGAGAATTCTTACCCTGCCTTTACGCTCCTATGCCTTCTATTTGTTAGGGGGAATCCTGAAAAATCATGACCCTTGCTAATATATCACGAATAATAAAAGCTCCTTGGTACCGTGGTATCGGAGGCTTTTCAGATCCCGTAATGTCACATCTCATTATTAAGCACAGTCTTTCACTGTGTTGGACAATTTTCAAGATAAAGTAGGGTCTAATTAAAAATAGCTTTTACTCGTTTCAGAAGTACCTCCAGTGTAACTTTGCTGACCTTCTGTGACCAAATTGTATTGTGTATTATTTTAAGTTGCATTGTTAGTTTTAAGTAATTCTAATGTCACTTCTTATTGTATTTTTTATATAGTATATTTCTCGACTAGTGTAGGAGTGCTTGGCTTGTTAACACTAATAGATGAATAAACATTATTTTCCTTACGTATTATATAATACTAAGACTATAAATGAGTTTTGAGTTTCTACGTCGTGTTCAATAATTCCCATAAAACTTTTTTTTAACGAATTTTCATTTTATTTCAATCATATTTATATAATTAATGCATAAATTATATTTAAAAAAACAATACGTATAATATTTTAAGGCTTTTAAGCAAAATTTAATTTTTTAATTATTTATAATATATAATAAAAAGTAAATAAGAAAAGAGCATTAAAGGTATAAGCAAATATACGCATTAAGACACTGCGTCATTGCGAATAAGCAAGCTGTTAAGAAAATTTTTCCATTGTGATAAATTCTCTTTTGTTTTTATTGTTCTTTAAGTGGTTTAAGATGACAAACAACTCATAAGCCAGATTCTCCTTTTTTTTTCACTCTGCTGATAAAACGGAGATAAGCGAAGTATAAAACACTCCTTAATAAGATTCTCTACAAATTTGTTCTCAAAATTTCCATTTTGTCTCGAGAAACTTTATCAACGGATTTTTATCGTCGTTTTACGGGATTTCATTTAATTAGAAGAAAAAAGTTTCTATATAAAGTATAAAGTATACGTAGTTAATGGCTTGGGACATAAAACACTATTCTGGGGGCGCTCTAAGGTAAATAAAAGGTTAACAGTTATTTGCAATTATTCCTTTTATAGAATGTTTTAATAATTACAAAATAACATTATTTGGCAGACGCGTACATTTAGCTTCATATTAAAGATAAATAATAACAAATTTAATTTTTCCCGGTTGCAAGTAATTTTATATGCATTCCTATATTTTCAACGGGAATTTTATTTTTAGCTGTCTGAAATCCAGATTTCTTTGCCGAACATTTGAATAGGCTTAATTGTTCTCATGCAGCCAATTTAATAATGCCAAGTTCGAGTCTTAAACTATCTCTGAAATGAGCTGTTCACTTTCAATCGGATATTTTTGATTTCAGCTCTTGTTAGTTCCACATACAACGTTATTATTGAGTCGTCTCTGAGAAATGCCTTGCGGTGTTATTACGAGAGAGCCGTGGTTTGCAAGGGTCACTGATTGAAATTTACATTCGGGAGACAAGCTTAGAATGGAGATGGGATAATTATTTGGGTCCACCTTAAGGAGCTTACAACTTATTTTAATATAGATTAACGTACATAATACCACAGGTTTGAAACTTTCACGTATTTAAGTAGAGAGAGAATTATAGAAATAAGATGATTCATAGATATTCTGAAACTGAACTGCAAAGATATATATTTTAGTCTAAAGTTACCAGGAAAGGATTAAACTATATAAATGTTTATAAATTATATAAAGTGCTTCTTAAAAGAAAAATTGTTGTCCTTGGAAATCTTTTAAATAAATACTAAGTACTCAAAAGTATATCAGATAATCGCAACCATTTTTAAATAAAAATCAATTTAACAATTTTTTTATTATGTACCTATTTTAAACAATCATTATGAGTCACGCTGCAATAATTAAGATATGAAATTATTAATTATCTTTAATTGTTTTTCTGATCTTTTTTTGTGTCTTAATTGAATCTATGAGATAAAAATTCAAAGGTAGTGGGCATAAATTTAAAATTCTAAATTATAACTAAATCTGCTCATTTTAATCAAATATTAATAAAGCAGTAGTAACCCAATTTGTAATAAAACAAAATTTGGCAACTGTAAATTTAAATGAACAGGAAAACTGCCAATTTAAACAACCTCGTAACTCTAACCATTTCAGAGATAGAGGCATATTATGTAAAATCAATAATGTAACAAACATCCGCATATTAAATATATATAAAATAAATTTAGCAAAAATCATTCATATGAGCAATTAGATTATATGCGAGTTCGTAAGTGAATAAGTCTATTTTATTTCATTAAATGCCTATATGAAGTAGTATATTTTAAATTTAATCTATATTTAATAGTGCCCAAATACCCAATAACTTAAATGTGTCTCTTTACTGTCCTTTAAATTAAACATATCTTTATAGGCCAACATGCTTTAACAAAATTGCTGCTTGGTTTCATTTTACAGGGTGTTAAAGTTTTGTTTTCCAAAACAACAATTTTGTTATACCTGAAAGATGTTGATTATAACTTGTTTGGAGTCTGTGTAAGTTTGAATTTGGATACATTTTATAATGGCATAAATATTTTTAAGTAAGGTATCCTATGATTTTTGTAAGGGTGAGCTATTTGATTACATGCTCTAAAAAACATGATCGATGGCTTGATGACAGAGTTGTCGGCAAAATACCCATGTAAAATGTTACTGGTTTCAATTCTCTAGGGTATTAATGTGTATTGATAAAATTTGATTTTAATTAGTCTTTTGGAAATTTTATAAATATTAATCAATATTTTAGGCATCTGCAAGGTGGCAATATTTAAAGCTTTATAACCCATCATTTTAATTATTACTCCTATTCCAACTCATTAATTTATTTTTAAAACGAATTATTGCTTTTGAAGTCCGATGACAGAGTATGATATAAATAAGGATAATTTTCAATTTTAACAAAATTAAATAAAATTAAAAAAAAACAGAGACACAACTCTGAACAGTAAGTTAGGCTGGTATAGGAAGGAATTATGCTGCAAAAAGGCTATATTGTTAACATCCTTTTATGTTCTCATTATTTTTACTTTCTTTTATTTTTGTTCTCTCTTTTTTCTTCTACATTTTTTTTCATTTTTAAATTTTATGTTTAAGTCTAAGCAAGTTTCTACCTTATTTACAGGTATAAATAAAGAGCTGCATTAAATAACGTCATAACTAAAAATAACTCTTTTTTTATCCCATTAAGACTCATGAAAAACATGAGCTAAGTTAGCCAAAATAGGACATGGTTTAGTTAATAGCTTTATAAAAAGATACCGTCTAGGCACAAAAATTGAAGAAGAGAAAGGCTAATCCAGTTCTGAAAAAAGACGGATATGGCAGTTATGAATAAGTTTTTCAAGTTATATGCCCAAAGGCTTTATACATGGAAAGCTCCCGGAGATACTCTGCCTAAAAGTTTTTAAGTAATTTTGCTTTCTTCCAGGAATCTCAAAGTTAAGTTTTGGAAAATATTTATGCCTGGAAAAAATTCAAATTGACAACTGCCTTGAATAAATTAATTTCTCTGTCCAGGCTTTTGAGGTTATTTTTCATGCCTTATAGATTTTGTTTAAGTGCAGGGATTGCAATTCATTTCTATTTTTAGATGCTTGAAAAAAATTAAGGCACATCTCAACTGCCTGGAATAATTTTTTTTTCAATCAGCTGAATTAATTTCTCTATTTTTTCCAAAACAACTATAAGAGAATTATGAGGAACCGAATTCATTTTATTAACGTAAACAAAAGGTTCCAAAACTCCATCAGCTTAGCAAAAACATATCCAGGCCTAGATATCTTCTCGGATCATAATCTATTAGTGGCAAATATCAACATACGATGCAAAATAATTTATAAGGAAATGATTTCTTAAAAGGACATTACACTATTCAAAGAAAATAACATCCAGAAAAAAGTGAAAGAAGAGCTTAATAAAAGCTTCGCCAAAATGGCTAAAAAATACACCAATGACATAGAAGTTTACTTAAATAAAATGAAGACATTTATTATTACACATACGAAAACAACATGTGAAAATTTGGCATCAAAAAAGGACCAGAAACAAGAATGGATGACAGACGAAATATTAAAGATGATGGAAGAAGACGAAAACTCAAAGCTAGAAATATCTTAAATGCTTTAGTTGTTTCTAACTGCATTTTTTATATAAAAAGCAAAAAAAATTTGAACTGCGTGACAAATTTTTCGTGACGCCTATATGGTACACGCGGCCCACTATACTAATTTGATTATAAACATGACGCGGCAAAATAAACATGATGAAAATAAACACCACGTTTTTTACAATTCCTGTAATTCATAGTATATTTTGTGTCACTACATTTTTAATTCACAATACGCATTAATATACCGGTCAATCCTAAAGTCCAATATTTATGTTAAGTGAAATTAACAGGCTAAATATAATTTCTAGTTCACCAGGCCATGCATTTTACTCGCCCACAAGATTATATAGTTCCCGTGAGATAGAAATGGTACATAGAATTTCGATTAAAGACATTTATATAATAATAATTATACCAATATAAATGTGTTTATGAGCCAACAAGAATGTAAAAAAGATCAAAGCCTAAGTACTATAAAAATTATAAAGGTAATGACTATTTTATACAAAATAGAATTCAAACAACCAAACCTAACTTTATTACTCTCCAGACCGATTGAGGGACCATTCATGTATCACTGATCAAAACATCATGGTATTTACATTTAGATCTCCAAGAGTTTAATAAGAAATTCTTCACTCTTCTTATAAAAGAATTATTTTAAAATATTTAATATTTAGCGGTTCACTCTACAGCTGAAACACATTGTATGTAAAAGATCGCCGAAAAAACTCAGTTTTATGAAACGGTAAACATTTAAATTGAAATTGTGCACATCAGTATGGTATTTTATCTTATTGATTAATTTGGGGTGGACATTTTATGAGTACAACCTTGTGAAATAGTACTAAAGAATAAAGCTTGCGTTTCTGAGTTATGTTAAGCCATTGGTACTCCTGTATCTTAAGTAAGTACGCTACGTTTCTTGTATGTCCAAACAAGGTCAATAGATAAAATCGCAAAAATTAAGATGACTTAAAACTGAAGAATCGATATAATAACTCAAGGGCAGAATAGCCCCTTTGTAAACAACAGTGGGTTTTAAATCGTAAGTCTACATCCAAAAATAAATCCATACTTTTGCAAACCTTCTCACGAGGAAGTGTTTCAGTCCATATACTAAGATTAATCACCGATTCAATGTACTCTTTATATTCTATTATATATTTTCCAAAATTATACGCTTTGATTTAGATGTATTTATGTGCAAATTACGACATTTTAAAAAGTATATATATATATATATATATATATTTATATATGAAGGATTTTGTTCTGAGTCTTTTATTCTATCACCTGGTGTTCCACAGGGCTCCCATTTAGGACCCCTTTTTTATTATATACATTAATAATATAAAATCTTGTTTACGTCACACTGAATTTTTATTATACGCCGATGATCTTAAAATCTGCCGTACGATATTTAACATCGCCGACTGCCTTGAAATCCAAAATGATCTGGATCGACTACGAAAGTATAACCTTTTCAAGAATTAAAAATAAAATCAATTATCAATATAAATTTGCTTACCTAAAGTGAACTACGTACCTACGCGATTTGGGAATTACATTGGACCTCTAAACTGATGTTTGACATTCATATTGATCTAATAGTAACAGAATCTTCTAGATTGTTGGGCTATATTGTTCCTAAATGTGAATTGTTTTCTAGTTCTCGAGCTATTAAATGTTTATTTAATACATTTAATTTTGGCAAATTGAACTTTGGAAGCCTTATTTGCAACCCTAGATATGGAATTTACATTGATCGATTGGAGAGCATCCAAAACAAATTTTTAAGATTTGTTTCTTTTAAAACCCGCTTCGGTTCATCATGATATATGTCAATTCAATTCGAAAGCATTTTAACGTGATGTCACTTCTCGACAGACGTTTGATAACTGATGTTTCGTTTTTATATAAAGTAATGAATTGTCAGCTGAACACTCCTCCTATTTTGTCACTTTTTTAATTTAACATTCCTCAAGTCAACATCAGATCGAGCGAGTTATTTTTTATTCCATTCAGGAAACCAAATCACGGTCAGAACTCTCCATTATGTAGAATAACAAAAAGTTATAATTTGTACTGCCGTTCATTGGACGTTTTTAACATGTCACTTAGTACAGTCAAAAATACTGTAAAACGAAATATTGTTTTTGAAATTTTATGAGGCTAATGTAGAAATTTAGCTTTAGAAAAATGCTTTTTTTAAGTGTATTCTTTTATATTCAAATTATTTTGATTTATGTACCATCATTTAGTCTTTATATTATTCTTAATAAAATAGTATATTTAAGTTAAGTTTGTGGATACTTTTACCAAATAAATAAATAAATATATATATATATATATATATATATATTTATATATTTTATTAAGATATATATTGAAAACAAGAGCCCTAGTTGACCATGAACACGCCGAGGTTTCAATAATTTTGGAATTTTCGGAAAGTATCAATTTTTTTGTGTCAAACGCCTTACTGCTCTACTCTAGTCTAACAAGAGTAGAGTTGTACATTTTTATCATTTGTGTCATCAAACACTGTGTCACCTGTCAAAATCAGGTGAAAAGTCAGATTGACTATCAGGCAGAATGTTGTAGATTCTGAAATAATCAGATATTTGTAAATTCATTATTTTCTTAAATCTTTTGACAAACTTGCAAAAATACTTATCGGTCTTAAGTCATTAAAGCTAGAAACACGGTTTCCTTTTGGAATAGCTATAGTATGTAAGATGTTTCAACGCTCTTGAAATAATGAAGCTAGTAAACATGAATTAATTATATTCTCTAGGTAGGATAGAATCACTGGACAACACAGGTACAACATTTCGAGATTCATGGAATCACATCACACAGATGAATGCACCCGTTGTCATTGATTTTACCTTTACAAAATAATTTTGTTAACATCTGCTATAGTGGTAATTTTAAAATAAATGGGTGTAAAAAAAGTTAGTTTTCTTTTGATTTAAATAAAACCGATTTAATTGTTGATCCGGAAGTGCAATATTTGCAGAGCAAAAAGTATGTGTTTATACTTTTAGGGTCATTGAAAGCAGAAGAAATAAAAGACTTACTATCTTTAAAATGTTTTTTTTTTACATTTATTAAATTTCTTATTTTTTAATTTAATTATGGGTCTGGTAATATCATTTAGGCTTATTAAAAGTTTTGCTTTTACAGGGTGCTAAAACTGATATGGGCATTAAGATTTGGCAAAAAAAACTTCTCTACGACATATCCGTTTATTATATAGGAAACACGTGTTAAAAAGAATGTATGGCTAGGAATCATAGACGTTTTATTATTATTATTATTATTATTATTATTATTATAATAAGACGTTTATTAGTTACCCAAAAAAAAGTTACAAAAATACTAATCAAAGTAAATAAACACAGTCAGGCAACTAAAAGGCCTTTTAATACTAGTTAAGCTATAATAATTATACACTGAGAAAGGGATAGGGTAAAGGCAGGAGAGGATCAGGGATGTGGCATATAACTTATACATGCGATAGTTTTGGTAAAAAAGAAAAATACATATTTTTACACTGACATAGTTATATTTGATTTAATTAAAAAAATTTCATATTATTTTTAAAAGATTTTCCAGAGAACATTGGTTCATTTATTTCAAATGTGTTAATTAGATGTGCTATGGAGTACGAAAACAACCTTTTAAAGTATTCTTTGTTATGTTGTGGAATTGTTAATAAATTTTTACGCCTTATGCTAATGTTATGCACATCTGTTCGATAGCTACCTTTTTTTAGCCAATAAGGAGGAGACTGAAATTTAAGGATCTTGTAACAGAAACAAAGAGAATGCATTATTCGTCTGTTATGCATATTAACCAAGTTAGCGTCTTTTAACTTATGAGAAATATGTTCATGTCAAATATGAATTCTGAAGTTTTTGAATCCTAAATATGTCAAAACCGTCTAGGCAAGGCCGTAGATGGTGTCGCAAAATTTGAGCGACGAAAGTACTAAGGCATCGCAAAGCATTCTAAATTCAATACCTTTGTAAGAAAAGTGTTTTTAATGCAGAGTAACCAGTTCTTAGTTTAAATGTAATGTTCCTTAAACCTAAGCTTATTGTCTATTATAATTTTTAAAATATATGTCTATTATTGATCCTAAAATTTTTCATATCAAAAAATAACAAAAATCATTTGAAAGCAAATAGTTATTCTAATAGAACCCGTATTATTTTATGTTTTTTTTTCACCCATCACCAAAGAATCGATTTTATAAGTGCTGATCAAACTATTGATTTTACCCAACTATGCGGGATATACAAAGTGGGTGCATCGAACGTGACAAACAATGTAATTAGCGAAAATTAGGAAAACCGAAAACGGTGGTAACCAAATATTGGAGCGGGTCCATTTTGCCGCTTGCCACTTGTTATCTCGTTAACGGCGGCCGATCCCGATGAAAATTTCGTCGGCTGCGGACGTTTTACTAAACTGGGTTAACGAAAGGACGATAAGACTTTCCTTTTAAATAATTTTAAGCAAGTTTCATTTTATCATCAAAAACTTGGATGGATAATCAGCACACACTATTTAAAAAACGATCTCTCTGGACTCTTATAAAAATACGTTCTAGACCGTTCCAACAAACGTAAAATGCGTGGGGCGTTAAAGTCATAAAGCATTCAGTTATAATTAAAACGTTATTACCGAAAAAACATATGGTTCAGTTTTGTTGCAAAAATGCATAAAGCTGCTGGGAATAAATATAATTTTTTTTGAAAACTTCTTACTGTATTATAGAAATAAATATTTTTATTATAAACGTGGCAGACCAACGAGAGGTTTTAAGATCATAAATTGTTAACTTTACTCAATGATATTTGTGATCGTTTTAATGCTGTATCCGGTGTTTCCAAAGGACCTGAGCTTGAACGGCTATTTGATATTATTCAATTATCTGACTAAACTTGATATTCTAGCAATGTGTATTTCATATACAAGTGACACAGAAAAGCAAAAATTAGATGCTAACCCAGAAAGTTCAAAGAAACAACGATTTTCCGCCGAAACAAATTTAGAATGTCCATACAATTCCATTGTAGTAAACAGGGACCATTTAAAAATAAACCTCATTGTCTAGATTTTTATTTTTATTTTTTTAGAAATAATGGGGACCAGGTTCACCATCTTCTTTATTGTCACTTTTTTTTTGGCTCGGCAGTTGTATCGTAATTTCGGAATATTTATGATGGTCTTCTAATTTTATGGATTCTACAAATGTATTTTTAGTTATTGATTTAGTGTGTTTTGTCTTGTGGAATTTAAAGAACTTAAGAAACAATTGCAAAATGATGATTTTTTTTATAATTGAAGCTTTTAATGATCGGAGATATATAGGAATTAAAAAGTTATAATTAATCTAATAAATGACTACCTTTTGATATAAAATGTGTGGCCATAGGATACGCATTACCAAGAATTTTGTGTGTGAAAGTGTATCCACTTAAAATCGTGAAAATTATTGATAATGGGAAAAATTGCATTGTGGTGCATATCCTCTGGCCACGCACAAGTTCATACATATTTTTAAACAGTTTACAATTTGTTTAAAATCTTTAACATTTATTAGCAAAGAGATAATTTTTAAAGATGTTATGATTGGTCCTAACAATAATTTATTTAATATTAATTTCTGATAGAAAAGTTCATATAACATGTAACCTTTGTTGTGATTCCTGGAACGGTTTTGGGACCATTACTATTTTTAATGTATAATTACAGGGTGTTATGGAACGAAGTAGCAGCAAAAACAAGCATATTTCCTCACCCTTATCTGTAACCTCTTGGACAGGGTGAGATACACTCTTAAAATCTTAAATAGAGATGGGGTCGAGTGATACAACACCTTAGAGCTCTTGAAAAATACTTTCCAATGAAATTATAGAAAGCCACAATTGAGGAAATTATTCTCTATTTATCAAGGAAAATAATAAATGAAAACAATTTTTGAATTATTTTATTATTATTTAATTAAATGTTAAAAATAATTTCTGCTATTTTGAAGACAATAATAAATCCTACTTTCAAATTCTTCACGTACATTTATAAATGTTTCTCTGGATATAGCACGGTATTCCTGAACTATTCTATGCTGGAGTTGCTCTAGTGGCTTAGGTTTTAAAAGCTACAGATTTCAGGTGACCTCCCACAAAACAAGTCAAGAGATGTTAGATCCGGGGATCTAGGTGGCCATTCAATAGGACCTTTTCATCCAATCCACTGGTTTGGATAATGACCATCCAGCCATTGCCTAACGAGAACTACATAAAGAAAAGGTGCTCTGGTGGAAATGAATTGTAATACGCGTTCTTCTAAAGATAAATTTCGGTGTATATCCCTCTGAAAGTTTAAGTGCAAATAAGTCAAAATGTTATGTATTTAGTAGGAAATGAAAAACAAATCAAGAAAATATAAACAGTAAACATATGACTGTAAACGCGATAAAATATTCTTCATGAAAAAGAATTCATGAGAAATTATATAGCCAACTTAAATTTCCATGCCCACACCGACTACATAATGAGAAGATGATAAAAAAAGTTAGATTTTTCGCAACAAGAATCGGCAATAATTTGTCAATTCACACAAAATTAGTGTTCACTCCTACATTTGTGTTTTTGCTCAATTATTTAATTTATTCCAATACAAAATAAATGAATTAGAAATAATTCAAAATAGAGCTATATGACTGACTCTAAGATATCATCAGTATACTCTTGTGAAATTAGTATGTAAGCTGAACGTATTTTTCAGGCTCTACCAAGTTAATGAATACTGAAAAACCAGAGACTTAAAGTTTTTTTTTCCTTCAGACAGTATGAAAACCACTGCCCTTAACTACCTAGAAGAAATATGGAGTTAATTTAACTGGAAAATAACAGCTTCTAGGGCCCCAAGTGTCAAATTCCTGGAAACTGTATGTATCTTCCAGTATCTATTAAACACCAGAGAACCAGAGTCTTAAGGCACCTTTTTTTTTTCTTTGAGGCAGTATATAATCTTCTTACCTCAACTATTTTTTTAAAAACAATAACTCCAAGGTATATCTTAAAAGCGTGAAAACTAAATAAGATTTCCAGGAGCTATCAAGTCATTATGCATTGAAGAACCAAATACTTAGAGTTATGTTTTTCTGTTTCCAGATAGTATAGTCCTCGTTCTGCCTGGAAGTAAAAAAACAACTTTTAATCTCCCAATGTCTAAT
The DNA here is from genome assembly GCF_022605725.1 of Anthonomus grandis grandis. Taxonomy (NCBI): domain Eukaryota; kingdom Metazoa; phylum Arthropoda; class Insecta; order Coleoptera; family Curculionidae; genus Anthonomus; species Anthonomus grandis. Next base: position 19,639,867 of record NC_065567.1, read on the forward strand.
ATTCGACCCCAATATGCGTGCAAAAGACAACACTTTATTCTTCGATTAAGGTATTCCAAGGTTTTCGGTATCAATCCAGGTGATGATCGGTAATACATAAATCTTATCCAGTTGCCACATTTGTTGCATCTCGATGGCCAGCTCCGCGTATTTGCTCATCTTTCCTTGGTATTGCTCTATCATGTTATTGTTGTTAGGTACGGTTACATCTATCAAATATGTTGTTGTCGCTTTCGTTTACCAGTACTACATCAGGTCGATTATTCATCAACCACCTGTCACAACTTTTGGTGTATGATATTGCACATCTGTTTGTGTCGCTGTAGATAGTCAACATTAGCCCAGTAAATACAGCCAACTCTTATATGTTGGACGGTCTCAGATCTTTCATGGCATTTTCTGGACTATACTTAGTTTCGCGTGTTCACGACTTGATCTCGTATAGCCATTACGAATTTTTCTGTTTTAGGGAATAGTACCCATTCCTTAGCCATCTATTGGATGTTTCTCTATTTACATGCGGCTGGTTCAAATCGTTGTAGTGTCGTCCATTTACCAGCTTTTGGGTCCATTGATCTTTCTTCTTAGCGTCAGAGAATATTTTCAAGTTAAGGTTATTATTGGAAAGATTAAGTGAACATCTGATGTTTGCGCCTTCCTGTTAAAGAACTTTCTCAATTTCATTTGCTTCTGAGACTGATGTAGATCTATTAGGTCAGTTAGTGATTGTCCACCTTCTGTTCTAGATAAAGTTCTTCGTATAGTTGTAGCTCTAGGGTGGTGTATCTTGTGCTTGGTGATCATTGTGCGAGTAGTTTGTTGCATTTCCTCCAGCTCGGTGTTGTCCACTTTAGAACTCTAAAGCTATAAGTCAGGACAGGCATAGCGTAAGTGTTTGTTGATGTTATGAGCTCTATTTTTAATGCAGCTTTTACTTATTATAGGTACTTATTCTTGCTCCTCGTTTTGCCCATTGATAGGGTAACATCACCATTAGTGACTGTGCTTAATGAGTTTACATTTTTTTCTTTCCGAATTCCATTCGAATGTCATTTTATATGGTGTAAGTCGCATCAATAAGGTCTTTTAGCTACTTATCGTTTGTACTCTAGGGCTTGATGTCATCCATGTACATAAGGTGGCAGTCTGCTAGTTTTCTATGTTAACTCTAATGTTAAATCCCTTTCCTGTACTATTGTATATTCCTGTACTACTATGATAATGTCTACAATCACCGATTTTTCACCAGTAACTAAGTTTGATAACTTATTATCTGAAAAAGTTTTTGAATTTTCCATCGTTCGCCATAAGCTATATGACCTCTATATTGTTTGTGTTTATAGAACACCTGACGCTGATGTACAGACTTTCTGCCTAAAACTTCTAAGCTTACTAGAATCCATGCCTCTAAAAAGTAAATTAATTTTGTGTGGCGACCTTAATATTGACTACTCCAGTGTGTGTGTTGCTCAAGAATTTCTTCAGTCTATTTTCGATTAAACATGTTTTTTAATGCATGTAAATTCCCCAACCAGAATAACTAAAAATAGTTCCAGCACCATTGACTATATTGTGTCATCTTTTACTCTGAACTTCGTTGATTGTACTGTTCTCAGTTCAGGTTTTTCTGACCATGAAGCTGTGTTGGCCAGATTTACTATTGACACTTTAAGCAAAAATAATTTGCCTAAATTAGGCCGTATTTTTGGTAAAAATTTTTTTTGAAGTTCAAGAATCTATGCCAAACAGTTGACTGGGGTCTTATCTCTGATGATATCGATGGTGAGTTTTCTAGATTTGTAAAGACCTTGTCAAGTATTGCGAATAAGTCCTTTCCTTATAGACCCATCAAAATTAAGCATCATAAACCCTGGTCCACTAAAGGCTTACGTGTGTCTGCAAGGAACATGCACTCTTTATCATACCTAAAAAATTTAAATTCTCACTTCAAATTATCGTCCAATCGCTCTCCTTCCAACATTTTCGAAGATCATAGAAATATTGGTTAAAATAAGGCTATTTTTAAACATAAAATACTAACTCCCCATCAATTTGGCTTTTTGAGTAATAAATGCACTAATGATGCTATGTTCTCTCTTTTTAACAGTGTTTACTCCAGTATAAACAATCATCATTCAACAGTAACTATTTTCTGTGATTTCTCCAAGGCTTTTGATTGTGTAAACCATACTATCTTGATCAAAAAATTACAGCACTTTGAGTTCAGAGGAACACCTCTCGAATGGTTTAAGTCCTATCTTAGCTACAGGAGTCAGCTTGTAAAGGTTGATACGACCATGTCTTCTAGCAGACCAACAGAATGTGGGGTACCTCAAGGTTCAGTTCTGGGCCCAATTCTGTTTCTGCTGTTTATTAATGATATGGCTTATCTTAACATTAGCGGCAAAATCTGTCTCTTGGACAGGAACATGGAGCAATGCGGATGTTGCGGCACTTCATGCAACTATTCCAAAGACATTATCAACATTAAATCGTGGTGCGATTCGAATCTTCTCTGCTTAAACATCTCAAAACCTAAAGTCCTATCTTATAAAGGTACTATCCAATCCTTTGTACTTAGCAACATCAGCTTGGACGTTGTTGAATCTGTGAAATTTTTGGGACTTATACTCTTTGAAGTGGGAATTACATATCGATGTTTTATCTAAAAAATTAAGTTCAGCTTGTTTTGCCATAAGATCAGTTTCCAGGGAATTAAATCTTTCGTCATCAAGAACAGTGTATTATGCCCTTTTTGACTCCCATCTTCGTTACGCCCTTCCATTCAGGGGCACTTGCTGTGCGACTCAGTTTGAGCGCATTTTTAAACTACAAAAGAGAGCGGTTCGCTATTTACTAGGACTTGATAATCGAGCTCACTGCCAAGAAATGCTTAAAAGATTTAAAATATTAACTCTGCTTGGTTCGCAAGCATATATCAGAAATGCTTTTTAGACCTTCTCGCAAATATCCACTTCGAAACGCAGAGCATGATCTTTATGAGGCAATCCCAAGGTCAGAAGTAATAAAAAGCTCTATTCTTTACGGAGCTAAAAAAATGTACAATCATCTGCCTTTGGAAATTAAATCATTGACATCTTTTCCTCGATTTCGCAATGCTTTGAAATCATATTTACTGAAGAGAGCTTTATATGCAGTAGATGATTTTTTTTAATATTAATTTTTGAGTATCATGCATGCACTGGCTAATTATTAAATCTTTTATGATGTAGAATAGCAATATTTTGTATTGCTAAATTTCTATAAAATTTTTTATGACTTTTTAAACATTTTATTAATGTTTTTGACTGTTTTTGTTACTTTTTTCATTTTACTTTCTTGTGACTATTTTTATTTACATTCCTATTTTCTTACTTTTTACATTTAGTATATATATTTTACATTTATGTCTTTTGTACCCAGTTTTGTATATATTTATTTAGTACTTATATTTTCATTTCTATATTTGTGTGTTTTGCTTTTTATGTATAGCTTTGTCTACAAAATTTTTAATTTTTTTTGACAATAAAGCATATTTGATTGATTGATATGAAGCATCGTGGATAGAAGTTTCATGCCCAAGCAAAACCAGAGCAGGCTGAACAACTCACCAATATCCAAGTTATGCAATTATACCGACAAGTTTTTGCAAGTTACAAATTTAGATCTATCTACTATATCTAACCTATATGTAAGTCCAAACTGCTGGTATTTGAAGAACTTCTTCCTGATACAGTGAAAATAGCTATAAATGGTTTATTCACCATTTTGATGATAATTTTTGACAATCAGGACGCGTTGTTCTTCCGTGCGATTTTCCATGCTTACTAACTCCCATCTGTCAGCTTTTGATCTATTACGTCATAATCATGCGACATTATGATTTTCAAACATGACGCGCAACTCAAATCTTATTGAAACACTCTTTATAACCATTACACTTTTCTTTTAAAAGGATAGAAATACCATGTCTGCTATTCTTTAATGCCTAATGATTGAAGTCAATGTTTTGAACAGAAGCAAAAAGTGTATTAGACCACAGTACCCTCCTCCTTTAATAGAATTCTTAGACCTAAAAACTAGTTAAAATTATGAACTGGATATAATTATATTACAGTAATATTTTACAACGAGCAGTATAGTTTTGTTTCATTTTCGTACACTCACCTAAGTTGTTTAAAAATATCATTTTATCAAGAGGATTTTAATAAAAGAACTTTATGAAGAGGATTTTGATAGGGAATAGAGTTTTGCGAAACCATGTCCAACTTAATAAACACTCGTGAAATTTTGGTAACCAATATTTGCTTCAGTGATGAATGCACCTTTTTCCTAAACGGCCATGTCAATAAACAGAATTTTCGATACTGGAAATGACGACAATCCCCACATTTTCAGAGAAGGTGCTACAAAAAATTATTGTTTGATCGGGTATTCTCGGAAATCCTGTTATAGGACCATTGTTTATTAAAGACAACTTAATTGGAGAGCTCTACTTACACCTACTTGAAGATATAATTGATCCTTTAATAACAACTGTACTGGAAAATCAAGTTGGTGGAAACATTTTGCAAGAAAACGAACTAAACTTTTAGCAAGATGGAGCTCCGCCGCATTATTTTTTATTTACATGGCCAGTGCGAGAGTGGTTGAATAACAGATTCCCCAATCAATGGATTGGTAGAAGGGGACCGATAGAATGGCCTGCTAGGTCACCAGACTTAATGCCGCTAGAGTTTTTTTATGGGGGAGAATAAAAACTGTTGTTTACAAAACTCTTCGTCTTCGACACTCGTTGCTTACAGAACTACAGGGGCATATAGGGCTTTTTCTTTATTCTATTATTCTTTGTTTATCAACGAAAACACTATTTTGAAATTTTTATTATTATTTAACTAAATGTTGAAATAATTTCCGTTATTTTAAATACATTAATAAAGCCTACTTTTAAATTCTTCTCGTACATAAAAATGTTTCTCTGAATATAGCACGGAATTCCTGAACTATTCTATGCAGTATTACATGCAAAGTTGCTCTAGTTATTCAAGTTGCGTTTTAAAAATCACAGATTTAAGATTTCAGAGGTCGCGTAAAGACCCCATAAAAAGAAGTCAAGAGGCGTTAGGCCCGGGGATCTTGGCAGCCATTCAATTGGACCTCTTCTTTCAATCCACTGGTTAGGATAATGCTCATCCAACCATTGCCTAACGGAAACTGTACATAATGAGGAGGTGCTCCATCCTGTTCTAACTGTAGTAAGCGTTCTTCTAAAAATAGATTTCCGTAAAATACGTTCCTCTGATTTTTTAATTTCCACATTATTAGTAGTTCGATAGACCTCTGCAACATTTTAGCATGTATGTCGCAATTTAAATTGTCTGGTATAAATATTGGGCCGATAATCCTATCTCCTAATATACCAGCCTAGACATTAATTTTCTTAGAAGCCTTTCGTTAAAACGTTGAGCTGTCCTTAGTCCTCTTTAAAATTGGCCAATGACCTTTATTAACGTTATAATTTTTTTGAATTTACGATTCGAGAAATATTATTTTTGCTCGTATGAAATATTCCCACATCAGTTTATCTAAGTTCTTCTTATTAAAATTTCAGGTAATATATTAGACATTTTTGTATATATAAGCATCATCACAGGAATTCTTTAGTCTAGCCTTGAAAAAAATAAATAGAAAATTGCCAATGACCTGATCGTTACTTAACCTAATCATGTATAATATAAAAGTATGATCCTTTATGTGTTTTTATGATCTTTTTAACGATTCATCATAAAGAATAACGTTTCGCAGTAAATCAACAATTGTTGATTGTAAATAATTAAATAGCTTTAATTTAATTTAAAGTTCAATCAAATTTTAACTTTTTCCTAGACTAAGATAGCCAATAGTCTCACTACAGCCAAACATTTCACGAAAATGTAAAAACTTTTTTTTTAATCTACGAACAGCTGCCACCGAGCATAAAAAATTTTAAAAGAAAGTAAAATTCATTAAACTGTCCTTTAGGTAACATTTATTAAAGTTGACTTTCTGGGCGTCCAAAAAAAAAGGAAATAAATAAATCTTGTATCCAGCAACAGTTGGATTTAGTATAAGGAATAATTAAAATTTTTAATTAAATAAAGAGTTCAATATTTAAAGATTTTAGTTTAAATTAACCTTTAACTATAAGGTTTAAACTGTTATAAAGTCAAATTTAAAATTTTTATACCATTCTTTTAGTGTGCTTCTTTCTATATTTAAGTTATGCTAGTTTGTTATCTAAAATATAAATTTATATGAAAAATTATATTTTTAGAAACGTTGGAAGACAATCAAAGATTAGAAAGTTTAAAATTTATTTTGACTATAATTTTAAGATTTCCTTTAATCTAAAAGTCAATATGTTCAGGGCCGGAATGTATAGCGAGTTTTTTCATAAAATCATCCTTAAAGTGTTGAGTAGAGACTTTCATCTTCTTTACTAGCTTGAACTCTAAGTAATTAGAGTGGTTTTTATTCAAAAAAAAATACGAATTTCATATTAGTTTGGATGTAACTTATATCGTCAATTTCTTTCTGAAATTCCCTATATAACTTAAGCTATTGGGTATTTTATTCAAAACGTTCTTAAAAAGTCTTGTAAAAGTAAAAAGTCAATGTACCAATAAAATCAAATAATCTCATATCCAATTTTTAAACTTGTCTATATTCTGAAAATTAAGTTCTAAAACTTGAAGGGCTTCATTCCATCTATATACAGATTTAATAAAAAAAAATGAAACCCAAGGATCATTTAATCAGACAAAAAAGTGATTTGACTCGAAAAAAAAAATCCGTAATATGATTTTTCCGTGCCAATCTCGCTTAGTTTTATTAAGGCTGAAAGATAAACTGCGCAAAAACGGCAAGAAATTTTCATTCCCAATGATCATATTTATGTGAGTCACGATTGTTTGCTCTTTCCTTTTCTAACAACTTCAAAAAGAAGAAAAAAAATGGAGGGAAAATAAAACAATACGGCGATCGTGCGCTTCGTTAAATCATAATCAAATAAAAGCTTGAGGTTAATTCGAGCATTTTTCCTATTGTTTATAGGAAACTCGAATTTATACGAACTAATACGTATTATATTGAGCGAAAGCTCCGAAGATACGTAGCAGAATACCAGTAAATGTATCGGAGGGGCTATTTCGAGCTCCTAATCTGCTTAGAGAATTAGTGGTTGCAGTTTTTATCGATTAACTTTACTATTACATTGCAGGTTGCTGCGGATAAGCACAGTGCCAAGAAATAATTTTAAGAAGACTATATATGTTACTTTAAGGCCAATGTAGGTTATCCACGTGGTTTAAATACAGTGCCGGCTTCTAGGTTCACTAAAAGGGTTTTGACCTGGATTTTATACAGTCATAAATGACCCTTTTATGAGTTTCTGAATTGACTGCGGCAACAAAATTTTTTATGCGACAAATCTTTTGTTTTTGTAAATGCAATTACTGGAAGATTCTGCTAAAAGTTTACAAAATATATTATGATCTTTTGCATACGTAATAAGATGGAAAATACGCATTTTCTAGTTCAAAAGTTATCAATGAATTAATTATTAGTGCTTACCTTTTAATTCAGTCGAGTTGGTCTGAGGGTTCATAATATCATTTAAATAATGCTCCAATCCTCTCATATTTTCTAACGGACTACTTCCGTTCGCGTTCACTACACCACAACGATCCTGAAATTTAAAATAGGGCCTTAAACTCTTGTTTTAAAATTGCACAAAACTAATTTAATTCCCAAAAAAAATAAGTATGTTTACTATGTATGATATGTAAATATATAAATACTATTATAAACCCCTCAGTTACCTATAAACCATATTTAAATGCGTTTTTTATAAAGCACCCCCTTGCATATTTATTACGATCAAAAAACTCCTCGCTACCTCGCCCCAGTTTCGTTTCTTAAATCTTTCTTTGATTGACGCGATATAAAAGGTTCGTTTCAGCATTTTTTAATTAAAAATAATTTAAGATTAAGTAATTACCGAGCTGGGTAACAACGCGGCCTATACTCTGCATTGAAAGCCACCCTTTAAATATTATGAAAACTCTTTCTTGCTAGAAGCGAGACACGTCATTGGTTAATCAAGTGAGGGGAAAAGCTATGCTGTGCCGGGAAAGTGTGAAAACAGAACATTTTCAGTGGCGAGATTTGTAGCATTTCTGTCTGGAAAGTAGAACTTTTTGATGAGGTAATGCCGGTGAAATATTGAAACACCTATATTGCTACGGTGTAACAGAGTAGGACTAAGAAAATGTACATTAAAATTTTTATAATTTTTAGGAAGTTTAAAGAGCTCACTACTTCTTGCATTATGTGACGACGAGTCTAGTCTAATACTACCAGGTACCACTTCTTCTCAGGAGAGATTGAAATTCACTTTTTTAATTAAATTACATTAAACCGACCTTTAGGAAGCCCCAGCTGTTTATTGACTTGGGTTTACTTTATCATATATGGTAAACTTTTCCTGCTTCTAGAAAATTCATATGTGGTATAGAATTTTATAATAGAGATTCTCTACTACTTCAAATGTAGAAATAAAAAAATTAGACAAAAATGAATTACCTGCGTTCGTTATAAGCCATGTATAACTTCTTATAAATTGTTTTTATATTCCTCAAGTCAGTTGTGAATAATAATTAAAATATTCCTTGTTAAAACTTTTCTTTGACCCTGTACGTTGTTACGAAAAAATTGTTTCTGCAAAGTGTTTTCCATATTACGTCTTATATTAATGTTTAAGATTAAAATCTTCTGGCGCCCAACATTTATTCCTTCGGTTTAATCAAAGTAAAACAAACAAAATAAAAATATAATTACTGAGACAATTATATGAGGAACAAAAGCTGTAAAGTCTAAGTCCTTTGACAAACACGTATGAGTTTCTTAAAAACTATTAATAAAAACATAAAAGTTGTTTAAACACTATTAATAAATTAACCAAATATAAACCCGTGACATCAAAAATAACCTTACAAATTGTTTACACCTTTAAAAATAAAGAAATACGTATTTATAACGAAAGCAACATTCATTGCAATGAAATCATGTAAGAGACTATTTGGGAAAACCTCTTAGAATATATGGTCGTGAAACAAATCAAAACTTATTTCTCCCTAAATTTTGACAATCAATATATCATTGGATTACAAGCAAAACACATTATCACATTTAAATATAATACCCAAATTTAATACGATTTTCTATCACTTCAAATGTAGAAATGAAAAACTAAACCAAAAAGGAATTACTTACGTTTTAATTATAACCCATGTAGAATTTCTTGTACATTTTTTTAATATCCTTAAGTAATTTGTAAATAAAAATTGAAATATTCCTTGTTAATCCTTTTTTGATTTTTTATTAATTTTTATCCTGTACGTTGTTACAATAAAAATGTTTCTGAAAAATACTTTTCATAAATGCCTTTCATTAATGTTCAATATTAAAACGTTCTGGCGCCCAACATTTCTTCTTTAGGTGTAATCAATGGAAACCAAATAAAGATATAATTACTGAGACAACTATGTGGGGAACAAAATCTGTAAATTTAAAGTTCTTTGCTTAAAATGAATGAGTTGCTTAAAAACTATTAATAAATTGACCAAATCTAAGCCCGTGAAACTAAAAATAACCTTACAAATTGTTCACACCTTTAAAAATAAAGAAATACGCATTTATAAAGAAAACTAGTTTTGTTCCTAGTATTTATTCCTAAATTTTGATAGGCAGTATAACATAAGCAACACATTATTACATTAGATTAAAATGCTCACTTTTTAATATTGCGTTTTCATTTTAATCAATGTATAATCCCTTGTAGATTGTTCTTATATTCTGCTTTAAGTGATTTGTGAATAACAATTGAAATATTCCTTGTTTACCCTTTTCTTTGATTTGTTCATTTTTTTTATCTTTGTACGTTGCTCAATTTTACTCCTAATAAATTGTTTCTACAAAGGGTTGCCCATATATGCATTTTATTAATTTTTAAGATTAAAATCTACTGGCGCCCAACATTTCTTTGATTTTATTTAGCAATATATTAGAACAAATATTATTGGGTTACAAGCACAATACCCTGTCACATTAAAACAAAAAGCTCACTTTTAAATATTGGTTGTAAAATGTAATACTATTTTCTATTAGTCTAAATATAGAAAAGAAAAATTAGACAAAAACGAAATAAATGCATTTCGATTATAATTCATGTATAATTTCTTGCACGTTATTTTTATATTTTGTCATAAATGATTTGTGTCTAACAATTGAAATATTCCTTTTTAATTAATTACGTTGTTAAATCCAGCAACGAATAAATTGTTTTTGTAAAGTGTACCTTTTGGCGCCCAACATTTCTTACTTCAGCTTAGTCAATAGAAATAAAATAAAAATATAATTACTGAAACTGTATATTTAAAAACTTTCAACAAAAACATAAACGTTATTTAAAAACTATTAATAAATTAACCAAATGTAAGCCCGTGAGACCAAAAATAACCTTACAAATTGTTTACAGCTTTAAAAATAAAGAAATACGTAGTTCTAACGAAAGCAACATTCATTGCAATGAAATCAGGTAAGAGACTTTCTAGAAAACCTCGCAGAATATATGGTCGTGAGACTAATCAAAACTTATATGTTCCTACAAATTAAATGTCAGTATGTTGGCGTATGTCTTGAAAACGTATTAATTTCACCGACAAATTCGTACAGAGAACGTTGTCGTCTATGGAAGAGAAATTCTGTTCTCTCTCATTTAATTTTAAAGTTTCCTAAATAAGTAAACTTCAAAGGGGGAGGGCTGGCTTCAACTCACTCATGCATACGAGCCGACGGAATTTACCCCAGTAGCATACTTCTTTTTAATATTTATGAGCTAATCAGACAAGATCTTGTAAGCTCTATTTTATTCATTAGTTTTAAAATGGCTTAGGTATTTTAATTAAGAAACTACTCTAGGAAAGATTGTTTCATTAATATGCAAAAACGTCAAAGGGCAAAACGAGGTATAAGGTGAACAAGCTCATGAGAAGGCAAAATTTCCATTCGACCTTTAGTAATTGCCTCATTCTTTCTAATTTCATGGTAAATTCTACAAGGATTAGCACTAAACTCTCTTATCAGTTTTTAGAAGTGATAAATTATCAACTTCGGGACCACAGCAGACGCAGAGCAGCGCTTTGGAGGCCGATTTTGGAAAAGTTGGAAACCTTTCAAGAATGCTGCGTTGTGGAAACAATGGCTTAGATAATAATATATAGGGCACATTAATCGTTACGTTACGTGCCTAACTTTTTTGTTCATTAATTTTTTCGCTATACAGTACATTTTATGTGAAAAATAATAAAGTTTTAATGGTTATTTTGTACACTAATAATAAACTTTAATTTAGTAGCATCAAGTATCTCATAATTAAATTTATTTTCTGAGAGTTTCGACATTATACATTATACAGATTGGGCACATTCAACTCTTAAATAACCCAATACTTATTATCCGAAAATAGGTGTGGAAAATGTTTTAGGCTCTTATTGTTTAGTTATTTCTTTCGTTTAGATATTTAGGACTTTTTTTATTACTGCACAGTTTTTGATCTTACCGATAATACAAAAGTCTTATACCTTTTTATTAAAGTTTAAGCTGAATATATTTAGAAACAAAACTAAAGCATTTTTAAAATATGACATAATATTTTATTTTCTAAAGAAATTATTAATTTTTAGCTTAATTGCTAAACGAATTCCTGAGGATGCTTATTATGCTTTGGTGGACTCACACCTAAGGTATGGTGTTTTTGGGGAAACTCTTCGGCCTACTTATCAATTCAGTATTTAAAAATGTGCCATAAGATTATTGTCTCGGATTAACCATAGAGAATCTTGCAAACCAGTTTACAAATATTAACACTCCCGTCGATTTTTATACTTGAGAATGCATAAAAAATATTCTTCAATCATTCACTTAATAAATTTAAATTCCACCCGTTCATCATTTACGACAAAATTGCCAATACCCACAACATTTTTAACCCAAAACTCTATCATGTATCACAGTAAGAAGATATTTAATAATCGTCCACTGTTGCTTAGAAAGATCATTTGTCTTATAAATTATTTAGGATAGGAGTGAAGAAATTGATGTTACTATAGCACTGATGGATACTTTCCAGACAAATTTTAATCTGCTTTTTGTTATGTTTGCTTGTTTTATGTTAATGCTTTTTTACTGAAGATGTGGATGTAAGTACATTAAGAAATTTATTTGGTACCCAGAGCTTAGAAAGACTTAAAAAATCGTAATTTCAATACTCCATTATTTTCGAAAAAAGGTTTTTGGATATATGTTGGTTAACAACATTAGAGAATCTACTGCAACGAGCAGATCTGATATTTTACAAAGCATATAGCTATTACCTTATTCCTATTTTCTTTACATATCCACTACTTCAAGTCAAACCACTTCAGGTATTTAAGTCTCTTACCTGACTTCAATGAAAGCTGCTTTGTGTGTGAATGTATGGATATTTCCAATTTGTAAGATTATTTTTGGTCTCACGGGTTTACATTTGGTGAATTTAATAATAGTTTTTAAGCACCTCAACATATTTATCAAAGGTATTAAAATTTATAGCTTTTGTTCACAATTGAGTTTTCTCAGCAATTATATTTTTATTTTTTTTCTATTGACTAAACCGATGTAAGAACTGTTGGGCGCCAAAAGATTTCAATGTTAAAAATGAATATTAGGTATACACACGTATATAGAAAACACTTTGTAGAAGCAATTTGTTCGTAGCTGGATTAAACAACTTGCAGGAATATAAGAAAAGTTATTTATATAATTCATACCATTTTTTCCAAACCATAGAAAGATATTCTTTTCAATTTTAACTACCAGTTGTGAACTCTTTCAGAGCAAATGTAGGAGTGTAGAAATCCGTTTTCTTTCCTTAAACACTGATCAAACTAACATCAACTGACATATAGGGCTTAAAGTGTATTCGTTCTATCCATTTAGTGAATGGTGGATGTTTGGCGTACATATCAAGATATTATACCACAGGAAAGAGAGATTTAATCATGTTTTTTTATTTCCTACTTCACTTCTCTATAATTTACAGTCTATCGTTAAAACTGAAAAATTGAGTGGCCCAAATTTCTATAAATATAAATTTAAAATGAAAACATTATTTCCATACTGCCAACATCTGGTAAAAGAGATCGTATATGTATAACTCTTAAGATGCCACTCGCCACCTGATAATAGAACAAAGATGTTCATAAGGCAACTAATTATTTGTAAATATGTAATATGTACGCTACTGAATGAGAATGCCAGATCTATATTTATTTATTTATAGCTCCTACGATCAGACTCATGGCCATTTCTATTTCTAGCTTGGCTTTACCTTACCTGAACGTCTAGCCATGGCTCTTCATGCATTCAATAGTCATAGCTGAATCTCCAGAAAACCACATTATTTTAAAATTTCTGGCTGAGACGTAAATGCGTATTTTACCCATCCATGTATTACGATAGCCTCTTTTGACTTGGAAAACTACTAATGTTGACATTGCATCCTGATGCGTATATTTTCTATTTTTGAAAAATGTTGTTATTTGATCGTTTAAAAATAGTTGAGCTTCATGCTAATAAAGCAAGGTGTATTAATCAGGTTTTAGATAAAGTTATAAAAAAACTGATTACGCTGGTTTTATCTATAACACGGGACCTGTTTTCGAGTATTTTTATGTAAGCATGGAATATTAGACGGTATTTTATAGCACGAAATATAATAATGATTTCTGAAAAAAACAAAATTAGAGGCATTAATTGGGTGGGGTAGGCAACAAGGTAATTTTACCTCACCCTTTAACCTCATAACATATAAATAAATACAGAGTGTCCGAGGCAAAACATTTCACTCTGAAAATCTTGAAAAATAAATGGTTTAGCCAAAAACGGCTGAACACGTCAAAATTTATACTGAGGGGCAAATTTTTTGACAGAAATTGCGTTTCTCTGACGTCATCTCCCCACCCTCCATAGCCTCCATATAATTTTTTTTTCATGGGAGTAGGGCTTGTGTGATAGTAGACCTTGAATTAAAGGTAATTTTATTCTCTACATAGCTCAATTTTTTATTTTATCGCTTCGCTCACAAGAAATATAAATAAATGTGGATTAAAAAATGAGCCTTATTTTAATTGAAAAAAATAACAAGTATCTAACACGATTTTATTAAATGTTAAAAATAATCTCCGTTGACCTTGATTCAAAAATACAATTGTTGTTCAAAACGTCTTTCAAAAATCTTAAAGAGAGTCAGGCTTTGTGGCAAAGAGTTTGGTTTTTAAATGACTCCATAAAAAAAATCCAAATGGGTAAGATCGGGAGATCTGGTGGGTCATTCTATGGTATCTTTCTGGCCAATCCGCCGTCCAGGAAATACGTCGTTAAAAAAATGCCGAACGGCAGCGGCATAATGTGGCATATCTTGTTAAAACATCAGTTAATTTTCTAGAAGGTTATCATCTTGTTTAAGTAACTCAGTTATTCTGGGATTAATCATGTCCTGCAAAAGTTCCAAGTAATTTTCAGCATTAAGATTTGTAATAATAAAAAAAGGTCCAACAATATAATCTCCCAGGATACCAGCGGATACATTAGGTTTTTGAGGTGGCTGGATATGCGTTTCTTAAAATAAATGAGGATTATTAGTGCCCCTCCAGTATTGACAGTTGTGTCTATTGACTTAATAAAAGGTCGTCCGATAAACAGACATTGTACAGGAAATATCGCTAAAGTACTCACAAAATTGTATTGACGATCGAAATCGTCTTCGTTTAGCTCATCGTACTATTTTGATTTTGTAGGCATGATATGTGTGAAATTTTAAAATTTATATACGGTACTTTTAGACATGCCAGATACCGTAACAATTTTTAGAGCAGATGTATTAGGTTCCATCTCAACATGAGCCAACACTGCAATTTCTACCACTTCATTTCTTACTCCATTACATAAGGATGATTTACCCTTTAGTTCAGATAATTACCTTTAAAAGCTCGTACTGCTACTGGAGCAGACGTATTTTGTTGATAATAAGGACCCACCAACTCAATTCTTTCTTGAAGCCTATAAACCATCTAGCCTATCAATATCACCGGGACTAGATTTAATAAATACTTGGTCCTACTGTTATTATTTCTAACTTCAACAAAACACTGAAAATAAAAATAACGAAAGGAATAAAGGCGTCGAAATATGCAGGTATTTACTGTATACTTTGACGTTTTTGTCAAAATAACTTGAATTTTCGAAATGTATTTTCTTGATTAAAAACACCTAGATAAAAAAAAGAAAATTTATGCGGGACTTTAACTTTTGACAAATATCAATTACATTTATTAATATTTTTTAAGAACGAAGTGTATATAGGGAATAAAATTACCAAAATTCAACGTATCACTCGACTACTATTCCTATTTAAAAAAATTGTTGAATTTATTTTTTAAGATTTTCAGGGTGAGCCGTTTTGTCTCGGACACCCTGTATAATAAAAAAGCAAAAAATTTTTCGTTACAATCAAGAACAAACGCCACTTTTAAAATCAGTAAAAGGGTAGTAACATAATAAAAACGAAACAAAAATAAAAATTTATTAAATTAAAACTCAAAATATCACAAACAAGGTTGCTAAGCAAAAACACAAGGTTACAGTACAGCATAGGATTATGACTAGGATCAGCAGGTACAAAATTGCAAGCATACAAATAAAAAAAAAACATCAAACCAATTTTAAAACAGCTACAACAAATCACAAATATAGCGCCTTAAGCCTTAATGGCACTATTTACCTGAAAAGGCAGCAAATCTCGAACTTCATCCATATTAGTAATTTCAAATGTCGGCGGCGTTGGAAACGGCCCTTTCCCAGGGTAGGAAGTACTTCTTCGAAATTTCACAGGAGAAATAACTTGCTGAGGTTGATTAAATGTGGGACTTGGTTTCCTACCAGGAGGCATTCCAACGCCCATCTGCTGAAGAGGCGTTAAATTTGGTACGCTTCGCCCACGGTTCCATGGTGGACCCCCTGAAGTGGCAGCACTTGCCGCATTTGGGTTCCACCCTTGTCCCGGAGGACCAGGTGGTGCACCTGTCCAAGAGCCGAAACCTTTAGCGTATAACGGATGATTTGAAAGTGATTGCTGCCTAGCCATTTGGGGAGGAAAATTGTGACTTGCCGTTATGGCCCTCCGATTTTGATTGCCTTGATTCTGACCCATATTTCCGAACAGCTGCTGTTGTTGATTCGGAGGTGGAAAATTTTGGAATCCCATGCCATTTACTCCAGCTAAGTTGGGTACGAACCCATCTTCAATCGCGGTCGACCAAAGAGCTCCTGCTGGAGTAGCTGGTTCCGCTGGGTGGAAGAAAGTCGGTATCGGAGGTACGGACTTGCTTATAGACGTTATTTGATCCAATTTATCCGAAATATTATTCACGGTGGTGCTAGGCGGTAATTCCGTATCTTTGGCGGGAAGAGATGACGACGCGATTTTTTCAACCGGTACCGTATTCGATGTCGTGATTGGTTCCCCAACAACCGATGAGATGTTATTGGACAACTCATCGACGGTAGATCCGCTGACAGCTGCCGTACTTTTTTCGGAGGAATCATCTTGCATTATCGCACTATAACTCTTAGCCTGGACGTGAATTTCAGTACCGTTGCTATTCGGAGTAGTCGGGGTGGACGAATAAAATATTGTGTTTTGATTAGACTTTGACGAATTAACCGATATCTCCACTGCACTTAACCCGATGTTCGTGTTACCGGTTAAACTAAATTCCCCCATTAGTGCACGTCACTCTACGGAAGACCAGTCGTATAGTACGACAGTGTCCCGTATCTTATTGGTTATATCATACACTAAATAAACTTGCCGTCAAATAGTGATGATGAACACTTAACCAGTGAACCACCAGCCGACTTTCATGTTAATGTCACTGTTTTCTGGCAGTGCCGACTGCCGACCACGACACCCGATTACGGGCGATCTCTGACGATGAGCGGGCGACAGCGCTCTTGTGACAAAATGCGAGAGGGCGCGCCGACGCTCACACAGCACCGCATACGATCGATGCGCGCGCACCTGATCGAACAGCTGATGACGATACTTTCAACAACACCTCTATTTGTAAATACGACCAGCCAAATGCGTTCAGTTATCTGTTCCTGTTAGGGGGCGCCACCTGGCACGCCACGAGCGTCGTATCGATAAAACGACGCGACGCGGACGACGTTGTAGTAAGGACAGGGAAATTTCGCATCAACCTACTACACTTTACGATGCCCACGCAATCTTACGTAAACCGCATTACATAATTATTATATATACCCCTTCTACAATGAAAGAAATTTTACTTTTAGACAATAAAATGTTTCTCGAATGTTGAATGTTGTGTTGAAAATCAGAAAATTGACAACGTTTAATAAAAATACAGAACTTTCTTTGTTCAAACAATTATTGCCAGTCAGGGCCTATACCAACGATTTAAGTATTAGTTATATGCATATCCGATGAACTTAATAAATATACCTGGACTGCTAATGCATTTGGCCATGATACCCAAAAATGACCACTGCCTGGGGGCCGCCATTTATAGTGGTTGTCTCCTTTTGATGTTGGTCACTCTGAACATTTTTAGTGTTGCCAACAAAAAATATATTGAATAACGGTAATGAAGTTGACGACGTCTGACGTGTGTGTATAGCGGATTGTGTCTGTGTTGTTTATGATAGAATAATATATGTTTGCTATATAAACCCTTGCTAATCACAAACCCTCATAAAATCATTTATATTTTGATTTTTATATATGGTTATACCTATTAATGTGGAAACACGCTTTACATGGAAGGAAAGTAAAACTCGTAATAGTAAGAATAGAAAGAAAATAAAAGTGTTTTTAACTGAATTTGTAGTACGTAGATACAAGCAAAAACTTAAATGAAGATCATCATTTTCATGGTATTAGGATTTATAAGATTCAAGTTTAAGTTTAGATTTATAAGATTCAAGATTATCAGAATAATAAAACAAATATTTTAAAGTGCATGCATCTATTCCAATTTGATTGAAACTTTGTCTCGTTTTAGGTGAGGATTACTTTCTTTCATAAATTTTAACGAAATTCTTAAAGAAGTACAAGAAAAATCACAGATGCAACGCAACTATCTGAAATTCTTACCTATATGTAACTTTCTATTTTGTATTTTTGTAAACATAACCTCTCAAAAACTTTAATTGTTTTGTTTCCCTACAATTGGCACAATTGGCACAACTAAAGTTTGTCAGAGTGACCAACATCGAAAAGACACAATCACGCAAAATGGCGTGGCATATCCATATTCAGAAGCTTAAAACCTCCTTGCATTAAACTCTGCAATAATACTATTAATATATACCTAATCTGCAATATAACTTCAATAATATAATAACTCTTTTGCATGGCTACCTTTTTCGCCCTAGATACGAAATCACATAAACCATCATTTAACTTGCAGTGAACCTCTTTGTCCCTGACACGTTTTCGTATCAACTCAAAATTAATTTCGTTAAATTAATTTTAAAAGTTAATTCCGAATTATAAAACACCTCAAAAACAAATAAATTTTAATAATTTAATTTAAAGAAAATCTTAAAATTTTTATTAATAAAAAATCTTTGACAAGATTCTACTTAAGGTCAGCTACAGAAACCACCACTTCTCAGAATCATGTTGGGCGCCAACAAGCATCATCGTCTAATTAAAAAAATATACAGTGTGTTAGGAGTTTGGATTTCCTATACTTTTTTTACGTCTAATTTTATCGTCAAAAACCATATAAATGGGGATTGCACTCTTCACCCTTCTAAATGGGAGCCATATCATAATTATTTCACGAATTGATGATCTTCTTACGCACTATCTTATAAATTGTTGAAAATATTTTTTAATTTCCTATAAACAATAAAAAAGTCTATTTTCGAATTCCTACCTAATATTACGGAGAATTTCATCGGGAATTAATCACATTCTGCTGCAATTTGCCTTATAACATCAGCAATATCAGCAAGTTGTGTTTATAAACAACGGACTTAAAATGTCTTCAAAGAAAGACGTTTAAGGATGTTAAATCCGATGATCTTGTAGGCCATATAATGGCATAAGAACTTGTAATGGCATTTCCATAATAAATACCAGCCCCAAGATTAACTCTTTGGGGATATTGTGCATGTCGTCAAAAATATGCGAGCTCTCGTTAATCCAATATCGACCATTCTGTTTGTTAACATTTTCATTTAGAAAAAATAAATATTCATCACTGAAACAGATATTTGCCAAAATATTAGGGATAACGTTGACTTGACGACTTATGAATTAACCAAACTCTTTTCTTTTATCAAAATCATCATTATAGAGTTTGTCAAGTATCTGCATTTTCAGAGCGTTTTTTACTGTCTTGTGGGATATTCCTTTGTGTTCTGCTAGTGTCCGTACGGAGCTGATTGCCTCTCCAGCAAATAATCCCAAATCCTGAATTTCAGCTCCTTCATTCATCACTTTGTGTTTTTGTTTATGTTACTCACTTAGTCACCGAGCCAATTTTGGAGAACTTTGTCATCAAATCCAACACATATCGGTGATAATTTCGATCTCATTCATTAAAAACCAATATTGTTCTTCGTACGCATTTTCCAACATCTCCATAAATGAAAAAAGTTTCAGTTCTTTCTCAGTTCAGAAGAGAATAAACCATTCACATACTTTAGGCACTTAATAAAAATCACTGAACAGTTCAATAAGCAAAAGTGAATTAACAATAATATTCCTATGTTGGCTACATCTTTTAAATTTCCTTACCATATGTTTAAATTAATGTACTTTTAAAACCTGAAAAAATTTTAATGCTGGCAAGTTTAATAGTTGTATCTGCATCTTTTGATTGGAAACGTATTATTCGAATACCTCTAGACAAAAAGCAATAAAGTAATATATCACTAAAAAGTGAATTGAACGCCCTTTAAAACGATTTGTCACATGACCCCATTTCCATTTAAGAGTCTAAGAGTGACATCTACCCCTCCTAGGGGGTGAAAACCAGAAGGCTAAAAATATTCATTTAAAGTGTCCCCCTGCAAATAACATCGACGTATCTTTTCGATTTTTCATATATTTAACTGCAAAAAAGATATTAAGGGTGGGAAGTTTTCAAAGTAACACACAATATATCAATAGCTTTTTGACTGCCATTATATGGCAATCTCTTAATTACTTAGATAGACGTATAAACGTTTAAAATAAATTGGAAAAATAATAGCTGTTATGTTTGTTGTGTGTTTAAAAATATTTAAAAATATTTCCATTTCAATAAAAACACTAAATGTCTGAAACAAAAATGCTTTTTTATTACCTAATAGTATTGACTTAAAATGACAATCAATGACTTCAATTAACAAAAGCCTACTTTATCAATAGTTTGCACATCGAAAGGAATATAAATAAATAAATAAATAAAAATACGTTTATTTGGCAATATAAAGATATTTAGAAATAACATCAACATAAAAGGGCAATAAAACGGGTTTTCACATAAGCTTGACAAGTCACATTTCGGTAGTAAAAGTCATATTCGGTAAACCAGTCACATTAGGGAATAGGACACTTTTCAATATTGTAGTCACATCTGAAAGTTTTTTGTCAAATCCTTGACATCCTTTTGACTCTACTAGAAGTAACACTAATACAATAAATAAGCCTAAAATTTTATTTAAATTTTAATAACTTTAATAACTTCGATGGAGATAATACATAAAATATATTTCAAGAGCTAGTCACCAAATTATGGAATATTGATCTTTTCGTTTTTTGTATTCAATTTTTAAGATCATTTTTAAAACACTTATGTTTTATGTTTTCTTATAGGGTCTTGGTAGTATATTGAAGAGTTTTGGTGTAGTGTAGTGTAGGAATGTGCTAGAGGACTTATTTGAATTTTATTCTTTTTCACGTTCATTAAAAGAGTAAATGAATATAACTGTCGTATGTCCATTATTATTGTTCTCGTACACTAACTGAGTTGAAAATAACCGATTTTTCACAAAAATAACTGTAATTATCCATTTTTGTACTGTATTTAGTTATCTTACAGTCCCTTACCCCATCCTACAAGGCCATAACTTAATTGAGACTGAACTAGAGAATAGTACAACGTTTTAAGTTGGTTAATGCCTAAGTACTGTTTTAGATAGTTAAATTTCGAAACTAATGCTCAATATGAATACCTAAATATTTCATGGTGATGCTTATCTCTGGAATAATGATTGATCGATTTACTTGTACATGACCTAATTTTGGTAGTTTTTTTCCGTATGAAGTGAAATTTATATTTTATTATAATTTGTTTGCCTCAAACCATTTCGTTATTTTCAAAAAGTCCCTTTCTGCTTCAGTTTTTATACTGTTCCAAGTTTTTCCTATATAGTAGAGTATTACGGTATCGTCTGCGTAACTTATAATTTTTCCTATGGTGGATAAATGTAAAAGACTGTTCATATATAGTATAAAAAGGAGTGGCCAATACTGTTCCTCGTGGAACGCCATATGTCACTTTTCTGAAATCGCTGTGAGTGCCATTTATTTTTACTGTTTGCGATCTATTTGAAAGATAACTTTCAATTAGTTTCTTAGCAATACTGCAAATGCCATACATTTCCAGTTTCTTTAAAAAAAAAATGGTGATCTACAGTGTCAAATGCTTTTGACAAGTCTACAAAAAAACAAAGCATTGGTTGGTTGATTTTTGTCAAGGGAATCCTACAGGCTTGAAGTTAGCTTTAATATGGCATCTTCTATAGACGTTTTTTTACGAAATCCTTATGGTTATATTTTTTAATATTTTGGCAAGTTAGTGTTAAACACCCATAAGTTTAAATATTATGATTAAATTATACCTAAAATATTCAGCTATTTAATACCCACACTTAATACTTTTTTCTTTTAAATTAGATTGGTATCTTCTACACTCCTTAAGGCATACCTACCTGTGTAGAGGCACTTAACACAACAAATATTCTATAATATTTTGAAATATCTGTAAACATTCCAAAAATATTTAGCAATTTTAAATATCCCTGGAACATTTAAAATAAATGATTCGTGTTACGTTCGACCATTATTGTTTGTTATGTATGGTAATTTGGTCGCTCTTGGACCTTTGTTGATATTGCCCCCAAGTTTTTTTATAATACTTGTATGTATACCAACCTACATATATAACACTAATATTTATTTTCAATTACTCAGTGCTAGTCCGAAACAATAATAAATAATACAAGTATAGCAATAAAACTAAGTAGGGTAACAAGAATTTATATCAGCCAATTCGCAGATTTCATCAGGGCAATTAAAATCCTACGAAAATAATGATAGAATGTTGTTCTTCGCTTATAGTCTAGTCCGGCGTTAAATTTAGGTCGCTATATAAATAACGTTTTATATATATGGAAAAATTATGTTCTCTCAGTGTACGAATTCCTTGCTCCCTTCTATTGCGTCACAGGCTGCACAACACCGCCCTAAAAATACGTAATGCGAAAGTTCCCTTCACACCCCCCATTTGCGTCAAGCAAACTTGCTCCATTTCCCTCAACACACCAGGAATGACCCCGCCGTTGCCCCGCTCTGCCGGGCTTTGGTCAATATTTTGGAGTTTCCGTAAAAACTTAATCATGCCTTCCTAACATACTTACGTTTTGTATGGGTCTATTAATAGTACATGGAAAAATGAGGGAATTGGTTTTTAACGTTGGGGCAAGAAAGTAGGCCACTTCATACCAAATATTGATCTATACATACTATTACAAGACAAATAAATTTAGAAATTGTTATTTTCTAGATTATTGTGTCTTTTTTTATACCTTTCAGCGGTGATGAGAATGTATAAGTTATTACGCTTACTGCACTTTATTGTTTAAAATTATAATAATTTTAAGTGACAAAGTAATAAGCAATATAAAGTAAAAAATTTCTTGAATCAAATATCAGCCAGTCAGTATAATCAATATATCTTGTCAAGAAAACCCCCCTCATCCAGATTCATATGTAATTTAAAATGTAGGTCATTCAATCCCCCTGCTTCTGCTATCCTACCGTTCCATAAAATAAGTTAATTCTTACTACGCAAAATTCGATACTGTGTATGTTGCCTAATTATTTAATAGGCGTTATATTTTACTTAATTATAATTTGGGAATTGTAAGAAATCATATCTCATTAAATCATACCACGAACCTATTAAGCGTTTTATTTTATCTGTATTTTTCTGATGCATTAGAAGCAAAAACTTCGACAAATGATATGTCTATGTATGAAAAAGTCGAGAGGATGCTGAATGAATTAAGTTGGATTATATTAGATTATAGGACTGAGGTCTAAGGTTATAATGTCGTAATTTTTAATCTTCAAATAAAAATCTAAAGAGGATCTAATCTTGGTAGTCATTCTAATATGATATTAAAATGTAGAATTGCCATAAATTGTAGTTTTACTCAACTTATTGACGAACCAACAAGAATATCAGAAAGAGAGGAATTTGCAACGCTTCATCTGTTTCTTACTACGAATTCCAGAATTGTATACTCTAAAAGTTCTAACTCCCTTGGGTCCATCAGACCACAAATTGATAACAACTATCTGCGAAATGCTACTAAAACTATTCCACCAAACGAATCAGCACCTCCCCGTATAGTATGACACTACAAATCTGCAAACTGGAGGGTCTAAAACAGTTTTTCGTCGACTTCCCTTCGCACTCTGTATGCTTCCAAACATCAGATCCCAACATATGTAGGGACGCGATTACAGATGTGATTTTAACGGGCATGGAAGCTTATATACCACATTCTAACAAAAGATTAAATACTAATACAAAACTTTGGTTTGACAAAAAGTGTCAAAAAGCAGTTGTCAGAAAACACCGAGCATATAGCCTATGGAAGCAAAACCAAACCGCCGAAAACCATGCTCAATTTATCGAAGCACGAAACAACTGCAAAAGAGTTAAAGACTCGACCAAGGAATCGCACAATCAGAGGATTAAAAGCAAGTTACTTAGCTGTCCGAGCAGCTCCAGATCCTTTTGATTGCCAAATCTATTAACTCCAATTTTAGCAAACAGTCAATGCCTCCACTAACAGATGAAAATGGACAATTGGCCATCACATCTAAAGAAAAAGCCAATATGCTAGCCAGCTTGTTCTCTTCACATTTCAGCCTACAGGTTCCCGCCGGAAAAACACCACCAACAATGGAGCAGGTCAATCACAAAATAACGAAGTTGACTTTTTGCCACAGAGACGTCCGAAAGACCTTGCAAAATCTAAAAATAAATAAGGCAACAGGACCCGACGGGATACCTGCCCTGGTACTAAAACAGTGCGCAAATGAACTTACTCCTGTACTTTCTAAGCTATTTAACCTATTATGTACAGGAGACTTTTCCATCTTCCTGGAAAATCGCTGCAACCGATTTCGAAGAAGGGCAAAAAACTACACCTTCTAATTACCGCCCGGTTGCTCTGCTTCCAATTATTTCAAAAGTCATGGAAAAGGTCAAACGCAAAACTGCTAAAACACCTGGAAAAACACAATACAATCAACGATAGACAATATGGTTCAAGAAAAAACAGATCAACAGGCGACATACTAACTTATGTCACACATCTATAGCATAAGGCCATTGCGCAACATGGAGAAACGAGAGAGGTGGCAATGGATATATCCAGGGCTTTTGACAGAGTGTGGACGAAAATTTGTTAAACAAATTGAATGCCTTAGGACATAAATCTATTTATGTTGTTCTGAATGGACGCAAGTCTGACATTTTTAAAATTAATGCAGAAGTTCCTCAGGGGGCAATACTTTCGCCAACACTCTTCTTAATATTCATTAATGACTTGCTTAACAATATAAAAAACCCACTCTATTGTTTTGCAGACGATGGCACTATTGTATCCCCTATTATACCACCAAGACCCATTTCATCAAGAGAGTTTCACAGCAAAAGAATTATACAAGTATCTCCACTTAACGAAGATTTAGAAAGCGTAGAATACTGGGGAATTCGTACAGTTTAATGCAGGAAAGACGCAGGCAGCTGTTCTAACCAAAAAGACGATCATAGGTGGCCCCTACATTATAAGGGCTGGAAGAACAATTCCTTTAAAAACGAGCCTGAGTCTCCTAGGAGTTACTGCCGAGACTAATCTATCATGGCATACCCATATGTCAGATATTGCGAAGCGTGCTTCTCAGAAACTGGGTGTTCTTTTTAGGACGAAGCACCTATATTCATCTCAACAGTTGCTTTCTCTACAGGGCTCAGATTCGGCCGACCATGGAATATTGCTCGCATATTTGGAGCGCTGCTCTCAAGAACCCTGAATATACCTGTAAACTTGACAGTTTGGAACACCGAAGAGCCGTCGGAGTTTTATCTCTTTTTTATAGAGACTTCAATGGAAAGTGTTCCCCAAAAATAGCACAGATTATTTACACTTTTATCTCCTGCCCGACGAACACGACAGACAGTGAGAAATCATGAATTTGTGGTCGACCTGGAGACTCCTAGAAAAGCTCTCTATCAAAATGCTTTTGTCTGGAGGACAGCAGCACTCTGAAACGGACTTCCCGCAGACGTGTTTCCCGAAGGCTACGACCTACAGCGATTTAAGAGGAATATCCACCGACACTTGTGTGTCCAACTATATTAAAAAAAAGAGAATTTTTTAGAATGAAAGTTAAATAAGAAATTCAAGCATACCAAAAATTAAACAAATTCTGCCAATGAACATCAATGTAATTTAAAAAACAAATTAAAAAAATTTACAACATTTTAAACACAATATAAAAAAAATAGCAGCAACACTAACGGCGCTTATTCTTCTTCTTCTGGTTTCCTTTCTTCTGATGTTGAGGCTTGCCGGGATGGGAAACTCTTGGAGAAGGCTCTACTGAGTTTGAACTCTCAGAACCTTCATCGATTTTTTTAGAAGAAAAATCACTGAAATAAAATTATATAATATTAAAGCTCTTATACAATAATTCGTTATAGAGTGCATGCTTACTTAGTGTGCAACCATGTGTTATGATAACGTAACAAAAATGATTGTGCTCCAATTTAAACAGGAAATATTGGTAATTTTGACAGCACAATGCAACAAAGATTCGGGAAAGGATCAGGCATGGGATTTTGGGTTAGTTTCTCCAGAACCTTCCAAGGGTCTTTTAGAAGTATATGTATTTCTTATAACAGAATATCTCTTAAGTTAATATGAATTAAGCAGAAGTTAATTGAGGAATGGAAGGAAGGAAAATTTAAAAATTAAATAAATATTATTTAGTTTTAACAAATGGTTAATATGGATGCTATTAATGTCATTGCAAAAACTTGAAAGTTTACAACAAAAGCAACCAAGTCTGCAATTAACACAAGCTAAACAAACCCAATCCAACAAGTCCAAATAAAATTACTAAAACGGCCCAACATCAAAACCTGTAAAATATTTCGGAATACTGCTAAAAAAGCAACTAGTAAAAAATTAGTAGAAACTGACAGAAGCAAGTTACATTAATACAAATAAAAACACGGCAAACTTACAACTGTTCACTTTGCCCATAAGAGGTTCCTTGTGACCCTTTAATTTGGACATCCTTAGTCCTCCTATCTTTCTTCTTCTTATATCCAGTCCTCTCATACTTAGGAAGCCATCTTTCTGGATCAGGTTGCACACTGGCATCATAGTTTTTAGGCAATTTTCCTTTGCGTTTTTTATTATTTCTCTTTTTGCGTTCATCAGTTTCAGGCTTTGGCGTCCTAACAAAATTAAACATATTATTCCCCTATATTTAGATTTATATCCAAACATACCCTGGTAAAGAATCTCCTTTACCTCCTGGACTTTTCTTCAAATTAACCATAGCCAATATTTCAATATTCTCAAGATCAACCCCTTTGGATAACTCCTCAATAGTAGGCAAACTCTTGCTTAATTTAAGAGCTCTGGCCTTGTCAAACTAAAAATGAAAGTATTGAAAAAAAAATTTTTTTAACACAACTCTGCCTTACCTGAGAGCATGCAATGACTAACTGGGCCAAAATCTTCTTATCATCTTTGTTTACTGCCAGTAGCTCTTCAAGGCTGTTGGCTGCAACTTCAGGGTGTCCATTTTTAATATGGAACTCGGCAGCTTGCCTCCAGAAGTTAGAGAGATCTGATGACATCTGAAAATAGATTTTACACTCTAATGACCTTCGGGGAAGAAAGATTAATGTTCAAAAATATACCTTCTTTTTCTTATAAAACTGAACAGTTTTTTCAAAGACCTTAAGGGCAGTAGCTTCATCACCAAGCCCTTGATATAAGCTAGTAAGGGCTCCAACTATACCAGGCTTGTAGGTGTCTTCCCCAAGATTCTCCAAAACTTTACAAGCCTCATGCTTATCGCCTTTCAACAAATAAAACTGAGCAATACAAAGATCAACATACAATTTGCTTTCTGCATTTGACTCTTCTTTTTTCAGCAAAGAAATTGCTTCATTGACTTTATCAGCTTTAACCAAATTCAAAGCTCTCAAGACACTGACTGTCAAGTGTAATTCTGGCCAAGTTGATTGAACTGCTTGGCATGCTTTCTCACACTGATCTGGATGGTTCATGTAGTAACACAAGATGGCATTGTTTAAAGCAATGTATTTACGTTGGGTGGATGGTAACTTATGGATCAAAGATTCATTTAGAGCCACCTTCATTTTCTTTTTGGAATCAAAGAGATTTTGATCTTTGTTGATACATGCAATGTTGTTGCTAGCGACTGCTTGTAAAGCAATGTCATTAAGGTCTTTTAGTTTGAGTACTGTGGTGTATATGGTTTGTGCTTCCTTGATACGACCTTGTTTATGGTAGACATATGCCAATTGGATGCTAAATGAAGAAAAATATATTATAACATAAAAAAAACACCCTTCAAAAATTCTAAAAATGAAATGCTCCTAGTCTCCTTATTTCACAAGACCTAGTAGTTATTATGTGACAATTTTTACTTGAAATTTATCTGTAACTTTCAGGTCAGTCTTACTTGATTAGAGCCAGCTCCAACTCAATTTCTTCATCAGTCAACTCATCATCAGCCTCAAACTTTTCACGACACAGTTTTTCACATTGCTTCAGTCTTTTTTCAGCTTCAATATAGTTTCCTTGCTGAACTAGCAAGCAAGCATTATTGTAGCATATTTCATAGGCATCCTCCTTCAATTCCATGTCAGGCTGAAAAATATAATTGCTAGAAAGAAAAGTATTCTTTTTAAATCTGAAATTGACACACCATTTGATCCAAATAAACCAATGTGGCATACAAGTTAGTGAGTCTCTCTTCTTCATAATCATCATCAGTATTTTTAATTAAGTCTTGATATACCAGGTTTGCCTGTTCATAGTTTTCAATGCGGTATAAAATCTGAGCTTTTAGCTCTTTGACACGAAGGTCAAGCTCTCCTGCACCATTGTCAATGATTGCCAAAGCCTCCTGATGCTTATTAAGGCGATAATAGCAATAAGCTTTCTCAAAAATGAGTTTCCTAGAAGAATATAGGGTGGTTTAGCCCTCCAAAAACAAGGTTTGAGGTTAGGAACTTACTGCAAGTGCTCCGGATTTTTATTTACCAAGGAAATAGCCTCTTCAAACTTTGATAACTGAACAAGGCAAACCACTTTGCAATGTAAGGCGAGGAATTCATGTGGAGCAACCCCCAAAACTAGAAAAACGCAAGAACATGTAGGCTGTATTGAGAAAGAATATGTTATGTACTTACTTTTGTTAGCAGCCTTTAGAGCCCGCTCATAGTCTTCATTTTGGGCGAATTTATTCAGCTCCGCGTACTGTGTCGCTATAGTCTTCTCTTTTAGAGATTTTTCAGTCATTTTCTCAATATATTTGTAGAAATATGTTCTGTTTTCAGTATTTTCGACAAAATATTTTGACCCGTCACACATACACCAAGTGACAGCCTTGTCATCGTACTTTTATTATGGAAGTGGATACTGCACGACCCTTAGTACACAATTTTTCAGAACTAAATTGTAAGGATTCCTGCAAGTTACCTTCTCCAATGAATATATTAATGTGATAAGCCACTTAATCATTTATAAATTTGAAAAATGTTCTAAATCACAGTAATTTAGATGCATTTTTAACACCTTGACCTGAACAGAAAGAACATTGAAAGCCTAGAAGTAGCATCATTACCTATAATATTAATATTATACTTCATTCCCATATTCTTCTCATTTTCAGACTTAATTTAATAAGGATTGGATATTGGATCGCCTTTAAATAGTGTTTTTCTCCTTTAATTTGTTAAATTAAACCCGAAAAACATCACTTTATTCCCATATTCTTCTAATTTTTAGACTGAGATAAAGATGTATAAATGAGAATTTGACTTTTCCACCTTTTTTCTATATCATTGTTTCATTTTCTTAATAAGGTTTGGATCGCCTGCAAATAGTGCTTTTCTCTTTTATTTTGTCAAATTAAACCCCAAAAACATTATTTCATTCCCATATTCTTCTAATTTTCAGACTGAGGTATAGGCATATATAACGACTTGTCCCCCTATTTTCTCTTAATTTTCATTTTATTATAAGTTTCTGGATCGACTGGAAATAGTGTTTTTTAGTTTAGTTGGTCAGACTGTACCTAAAAAATATCACTTTATTCCCATCCTGATCTAACTAACAGACCGAGATACAATTACATAACTAATAAGGCATAGTACTTGGCTTTATTTTTTTATTTATTTATTCCCAACACACATATTTTACATAGGGTATAAATGTAATTACATGAAGGATGGCACGTAACAAAGAATAAAATACACTTATAAACATAGCTCAAAAAAAAATGATAAAAGTAACAGAAATAACGCAATTACCTATCCTACGCACTAATAAGCAATTGAGGCAGAACCAGGCAATAACCAATAAGGCCTAATCTCCCGAATGTCAATGCCTACAAGGCCAACATTATTATGTTAATCAAAAAGAGATTGCATTCTCTCATCATATTTTTTATTGGAAAGAATACCTCACTGACCAACAATAACCTTCTGCATTTAACCTTATATTGATCTTAGGAACAAGGAATTTAAGATAATCAATCAAAGAAATACCCTTGTTCATGGTTGCTGGTTGCATCGTTCATCTTTGCTGCAGAGATTCAAACTCACAACTGTCCAGCATGGGTAAGCATTATACTTTCCTACTTTTAAGTACCGCATAAATTTTTTCTGTACCTTTTCAATAAGATCTATATATTAACTTCAACCTGTGGTGCCTATATTACAGAAGCGTACTCGAGATGGGGGTCTCACCAACGAGTTATACAAACTGACAATACTATGTTTAAAATGCTTTGTGGTCCTAAGCTTTATTTGTTATTATAATGCAATGGTTATTAAACTTAGGGTGCCTGAAAACTCACACCGAAATATTTACACTTGATGTTCGCCATAATATGATGATCTAATAAACTTTTTATTTCGTGTAGCTGTCATAACAGAACGCTTATCAAAATTAAGCAACATTTTATTTTCCTGAATTTCATTAAAACAAATAAAAGTACCAAATTGGTACCCTAAGTAACACCAGGGGTGGTTGAATACTTTATAGACAGAACTCTATGACTTCTTTGACTTCTTCTTGTGAGGTATGAAATTAAAAATCTTAAAGCATGAGATGAAAAGATGATTTACCTAATATTTTAAGCAAGGGACGATGATCAACCTTATCAATATAGCTTTTGCACAATCTGTGAAAATTACATCTATTTGTTTTTAGACTTAATAGCCTCAGCACTAGTTTGAAAGAATATAAATATATAACTGCGTAGACCTATCCGGTAGGAGACCATGCTGAGGAAGAAAAATGTTTTTAAAATAATTATAGGTCTATAATTTTTATATCAGTAATACTTTATTTATATTATAATACGAGCAAATATTTTGGTATAGTAATACGACTTTACTTCATTCTTATAAAACATCTTGAGTATTGAAAGAACTCGTCCAAAATCTCAAAGAGACCTACCTAAGTAGAGACAAAATAAAAACACTTCTTCGCTATGTTTTATTTTAGTTAAATGGCTTATTTGTTTATTTATTTCTAATTTTAATTTTTCTTTTGTAACCTTTGCCTTAATTACCTCGATGGTGTTTGTAAAGTGATAATAATAATATAACCCGGCATTTCATGATTGTGATCTATGGATGAGGGCATGCCTCTTGTATAGTTAGTTCGGATGTGAAGAAAATCTATACCATGAATCCAAAATCTATACCATGGAACTTTAAAAGCCGATTTCTTGGCACCTGTGGCCTCTATCTTCGTAATTCTAACCTTTTGTTTTATATTCTCTTCCTTCTGAATCAATGAGACTATCCACAAGGTCATAGCACATAACTTTTGCCCATTTTGAGATCAAAATGAACGTCAAAAATGAACAAACAATAACAAAAAGCCATTCGACTTTGGACATTTCCAATTGATGTGTTGAAAATGATAACCAAGGTAGTATCGTTTAATGGACCTGTTTCGCAAATATAAGGACGTCGACTTTTTGTACCGAACTTTTATGATCATTGGACCTCCATCCATTTTTTGTTTCGTAATTATTTGTTATTTGGATATGTTATGGATGAGGACAAGTTACTAACCATAGGCTTTCTATTTTACATATGTCCTTGCATCAACACATTTATCCAGTGGAAGATTTTCATTTGATGCTCGTATAGCCAACAAAATTTGTGACATTTGTATAATCATGTTTTAAAAAAAATTAAAGGGATGCCCATTAAATAGATTCGGACTGTCTGAGTATGTGGTTGCCTAAGACCGCAATTTGTGCAGTTCGATGGGTTCAGATTATCGACCTACATTGCCTCAGATCAGTGCCCCCCAGGGGAGCAACCTTGATCCATTTTTGTTTTTTACCAATGACATTTCAACATGTAGGTATTGACAGTATGTTTCTACTGTTTGCTGATGACTCATGACATGAAGGTTTTTCGTCTTGTAAAGAATCGTCATGACCGGATGGAGCTCCAAGCAGGTCTTGATAGAGTTTATCAATAGTGCTCACAAGACTCGCACTTATTAACCTTCGGAAATGTAAGATGTTAATTTCTTTGGTCAAAGATGAGATTAACTTTGGTTACGTAATAAATGATACCACACTCCAAATTTAAATTGGTTTTATTTAATCACAATCCATTTTACAAAATAAAATTACAAAATATTTATTTTTATTATTTTTGTTGACAAATAGAACTACCTCTCGATAATACAAACAGTTACTCCATGGTAAGACTATGCATAACATGGGTAAGAAAGCCTTTAGACTAGATCATATGCTGAAAATGCGGTAAAAAATGCACCAATCTCGAACTGTAGGGCAGCAGCGACCAAACAGATCAACACAAAAAGACACGAAATGAGAATCCACACCACCCCAGTTGATAATACGAAATGTCGGTTATCCCTGACAATATATTACCAAAATAGTGAATTCCATACTTTTTACTCAGTCAGTTAGTTTCCTTTATAAAAAGTCTAGAGTACATTTGTGGTTCTGTTCGTGACCGGGGGGTCTGTGCTCATAAGAGACTTAGGATGCTCATACAGACACCATCATAAGATCTTCTTTAAAGGCCGTAGGCTTTATTATAAGATCCATCAACAGAACTATTTTCTAATACTTCAAGCAAAATTATTTTGTTTAACTCCCTAGTAAAATCACGCCTACTATATGCATCTTTATTATGTTTTCCTAAATATGTAGTGAATAACTTACAGGCTCGTATCAGCAGTTCTATGAAAATTCTACAAATATTTTAGCATTAGTTTAAATGGTGTATACCTTGAAAGGCGATTCAGTCAGCAGTTATTT
Organism: Anthonomus grandis grandis; assembly: GCF_022605725.1. NCBI lineage: Eukaryota > Metazoa > Arthropoda > Insecta > Coleoptera > Curculionidae > Anthonomus > Anthonomus grandis. The sequence goes on from NC_065567.1 coordinate 19,672,979, forward strand.
CCTTTAAGGCTTTAGGCACTGTCTCTTCGTCAATCGATCAATTGCTGTTTGTGGGAGTTTAGTTTTTACTTAAAATATGCAACAGATGCTTCAGATCTCTAATCAGCTTTAAATTTTGCTGTTCCCTGCATCCATACAAGAAGCCACAATGTATTTTACCTTAGCACTTATAGCACCAATTTAGCCAAGAAAGAATGCAACTGGTTCAATGATGTTCAGTTACGGTTTGATGTTGGTCTGTTTGGCATGACTGAATAATTTGAAATCTGTTCTTTCAGATAGAGTTTAATCTTCTTATTTGTTACACTACTGAATTTATTGTATTATCTATTTATTAATATTACTATAAAAATTATACATACAAAAATAGTAATAACTTAGATCAAATTACAATTTTTTGGCCTTGTGTCCAGCACATTTAGCCACAAGTTCCAAGCGGAACAACGGTATTTATATTGTATGATAGCTCTTATTTCACAGCCACCTATACACCTGTATCTCAAACAAATTAGAAAAACTCATTTGTTCACTTAATTATCTAAAAACTAACTCTCTATAATATAGATATCTGGTTATATCAGTTATTTTAATATATGCTTTAAATGCTTGTTTACTTTATTTATTGTTATATATATCTACTACTTAATAAGAAAGAATAGGACATCTTTTAAAAATTGACTGGCTTGAGAATTATTTTTACAAGGAAAAAGTCTATGATTCAGAGCATCAATTGACTGATTATCACAATCGCATATTTCTGTGTCTCATGTTTAGAATATTGACAAGTATCTTGGAAAATTATGGCTCAGGACTAAAGTGTCCAGCCTTTTTGTAATTGATTACAGTTTATATTCATTATCAAATATTTAAATACGTAAAAAACAAAAGAAAGCAGAAATATCTCAACTAAGCGAATTTTTTTAATATCGATCAATCCACAGTTAAATGTATCACACTGATCCTGTATAGAATTGTATGTATTACAAGCTCTTCGTAAAGACGAAAACTTGGTGATGTTCGTTCTAGGTCTTACAAGATAAAAGGTTTGAGGACTGCGAGCTGACGGAGGAGAAGTGTGTAAGTTTAGAAGTGGCACGATATTTGACGAATCAACCAACCCATTAACTAATTTATGCAAGAATGCTAGATAGATCTGCTAATTCTTTTCTTTGTTATAAAGATTTAACTGTAATTAAGTACTTAACTTATTTAATCTTTTAAGCAAACGACCATGTGAAAAGCCAATCAATTATCTATCAATATTCTAGTAATTAGTCTTATTATTAGTCCCTGTTAGATAATAAAACTTTGAATTTGAATTATTATCAAGTAGAGTTTTTTAGTGAAGTAGAATCTTAGTGAATGTCAATGCAATCAATGAAGATTACTATGCCCCCAGTATATTTCAGTACAAAGAAGAAAGGGGGCCTCCTACAGGCATGCAGGAAGGAGAGATTTGGGAAAGTTTTTATAAATAGTAACGATTTCCTGCGACATGCGCATTTGAAAAACGGAACGTGCTATGCCGCGGAGCGCCTAGCCGAGTTGCGCTTTCACCGCGCCGCATTAATACCGATTTATTCAATTGGTGATACTGATTAAATTTTTTTTTTAATTATCTGATTATCAGTTTGAACTATAACACAGTACATGTAGCGCGTTATCGTTTCCACAATGGAGAGCCAAAATGGAGTTTTTGATAGAGTAGGCATTATTTGCACGGTTATTGTTGGCTTTTGGATATTAAAGTTCCTTTTAAGTTTTGTGTACAATAATTTCCTAGCGCCTGCCCTTCAAATTAATGGAGTGAACTTGAAAGAAGCTGGGAAATGGGCTGGTAAGTTAAATGAAAATATATAAACGTTAAATAGAATGGTTTTGTTATTTTTAATAAATATAGGTTATTAATGCACGTTCGTTTTTAAACACAGATAAGCATTCATATTAAATTTTTTAGCTTAAAAAAATAACTGAATGCTTGAAAACTTTTTTCAAAATAATATTATTGCTAGTTAATAAGAAAGTCAATATTTCGGCTAAACTTACACTAATTTTTTTTTTATTTTACAATAAAGTGATGGAAAAAATTATCGAGAACCGACTTAGCTAAAGTAAACTAACTGGTGTAATAAACTTGTCACCAGAATAATCCGATATATAGAATTTTTGGTGATAAATAAGTATTTGAAACGTAGATTTGGCAAATAAAATTTAAGACACTATTACATTTATAAAACGCCTATACTATTTATTTATGAAGGAATTATTTTAAAAAACTAATCTCCAAAAAACTATTATTATTTACATAACACAAAAACACTTTCTACGGTAATAATGCAGAGATACATGACCCGTTCCTTCCTTGATGAAGAAAGTAGAAAGTATTATTCATTCAACTTGACCGAATGAAACTGCTTCCACGCTTCTTTAGATGAGATGGTTTGTTTAGTTTATTTTAAACCATAAGAGATTTGTCTTGCCGTTTAAATGAAATGGAATTCAGATTTCTTATAAGAGTTTATTAGAATTAAATAAATAACTTGTATGCTGATTAAAAATGTAAATGTAATGATATAAGTAGGTACATCACATGAAACCCATAAAAAAAAATTAAGAAAAAGTTTCAAAATTATTGGAAAAAAAATTCTAAGCTTTAATATCAATTCTTCTATTTCATCTCTTTTTGCTTAAATGTAAAATTTGTAAAAAACCCAGTCATCATAAATAAAATGCTACCTAATTAATGTATGACAAAAATTACTAAACACGAAAATGTCGAAATTGGTTTCGAATTACCATTTCAGCATTTTTCTACTTCAAATACGAATGACGTTTTTAAACTATTAAGCAGGCATTGTTTTACACTTATTTTAATTTTAAATGTACCTATACGGTGTATTTACTGCATGTTTTTATCAAGCGTAATATTGTTCAGTTTGACCTTATCAACCGCCAATTTTCCATGATTATACATATGCCTATATACTTTATATTTCATGTATAACATAAGGAATTATCAGTTGTCCCTTGGACTTTTTACTGATATTGTAAAATCATGCTTATTTAAGACCATTAAGCATATAAAATTTTATTTTTAGAATAATGTAACCCTGCTGCTTCAATTCAATTCAAATAAAAAATATGCAACAGCTTTTTAGATAGCAACAAAAAATAATTCATTGTAAATAGTATATTAGTATTTTACATGTAAAATAAATTGCTATATATGTTTGCATTGGATCTTAAAAACTAATTTAAGGACCCTCATTTATATCAACTTTTCCAGGTCCAGGAATACCGTCTTCAAATTATGACATACCATTAACAGTAATTTATTGTTACAAACCTTAATTTTAATAAAATTAATAAAGAATCATTCCTAAATAAACAAATTTGTCATCAAATACAAATTATGCATTTTGTGAAACATCCTGTGACACCCCTTTTATGTACAAAATAATTTTCCAGCCAATATCTATATATTATATATACATCAAAATTTATGTAATACTGTTTACTGTAATTGTTAAGTCTCATTAACTCATTTCTATTTTTTTACAGTAATTACAGGCGCAACCGATGGAATAGGAAAAGCATACGCGGAAGCACTCGCCAAGAAAAAGTTAAATGTAATTTTGATAAGTAGAACGCAAGCGAAATTGGATGATGTGGCTGCAGAAATTACAAAGAAATATAACGTGGAAACGAAAACTATCGCTGCAGACTTCACCAATATTAATGAAATTTATTACAAAATTGATAAGCAACTGCACGGAATGGAAATCGGCGTTTTGATTAATAACGTTGGAATGAGTTATCCTCGTCCGGAATATTTCATTGATCTCAAAAACAAAGATGAAATCTATGATAATATTATCAAATGTAACATTTACTCTGTAGTAAATATGTGTAAAATAGTTCTGCCAGGAATGATAGAGCGCAAGCGAGGCGTTATTGTAAACATTGCCTCCACAGCTGCACAGATCCCTAGTCCCTTGTTGACAGTTTATTCAGCTTCAAAAGCATTTGTTGATAAATTTTCTGAAGATTTAATGACTGAATACAGTAGGTTTAATATTACAATACAATGCTTGCTGCCTGGATATGTTGCCACAAACATGTCGAAGATAAGATCATCAACTTGGATGGCTCCATCTCCTGCCAAATATGTCGCCGATGCTATTGATACCATTGGAGTGAGAGAAAGAACTACAGGTTACGTCCCACATACTCTGCTGGTCGGGGTAGTGAATTTTATGACCTCAATTTCACCAAAACTATCCAGGTGGCTTATTGTGAGGACTTATACTAATATAAGAGCCAGGGCCATCAGAAGAGAAATGCACTAATCTTAAGCAAATATTTATTGTTTAGACTTTTAAAGTACTTTTGATTTAAATAAATATTTTTTATGGAAAAGGATTGTTTTACTGATTAACTTTCTCTCGAGATTATAGTAAAATCAATTTTCTAAAACACGAAATAATGTTATATTTTTCATAAGAAACAATATCAATAATTATGTAATGTGCATTAAATACATGTCATAATGGAGTGCGTGTAAAATATAATTTACAGTTACAAAGAACAAAAGAATTCATTGCAGTTATTATCCTTAAGCGTTTTTCTTAAAAAAAAAAACAATTATAATTACATAACTTAGGTTAAATATGAAAGTGTCATATTTAACCTCGAAGTAAAAATTATTCAAAGTATATAGAAATACCTATACCGATTGTTTGCACTAAGCAACAAACGCCCCATTATTTCCATATTTTATTAAAAAGACTATATGTTGCTCTGTTTACCATCAAAATAAATTTCTGTTGAAAAATAAAACAATTTATTAACAACGTATTTAAATCAATTCGTTATAAATTAAAATGCGGCCAGTCCAGTTATGGCCCTTCCAAGAACCAAGGCATGAACATCGTGAGTACCTAAAAATATGTTTAGTTATAAAAAAAAATCAATAAGACAAAATAGAGAAAATTTGCCTTCATATGTGTTGACAGCTTCCAGGTTCATCACGTGTCTTATCACGTGATACTCATCTTGAATTCCATTTCCTCCAAGCATATCCCTAGCAGCCCTGGCTATTTCGAGCGCCTTTCCAGTGCTATTTCTTTTTATCAAGGATATCATTTCGGGTGTGTACAAATTCTTATCTTTAAGTTTACCTACTTGGTAGCAAGCCATGAGGCCTAACGAAATCTCAGTTAGCATATCAGCCATCTTTTTTTGTATAAGCTGACACTGAGCTAAAGGCCTCTTAAACTGTTGCCTTTCTAAAGTGTATTGTCTGGCTATGGATAAACAGCTCTCAGCGGCACCAAGAGCTCCCCAGGCAATACCATATCGGGCACTGTTTAAACATCCAAAAGCCGCACCTATTCCGACTGCACTGGGCAGTAAATGATCTTCAGGGATCTCAACATTATCCATAAGTATCATACCAGTTTGACCTGCTCTCAAAGAGAATTTTCCTTCTATTTTAGGAGTTGATAGACCTTTTCCATGCTCTTTTCTATTAATTATAAACCCGCGAATCTTGCCGTCATCACAGCGCGCCCAAATGATCAGGATATCTGATATGGGTGAGTTAGTTATCCTAAAAGAATATTTTTATAGATAAAAACGATCTGATCTACCAATGTTAGCTTAATTAAAATTTGCTTTATTCATCCTATAATCTATTCTATTTGTAATGGCTGGTTCTAGTTATTTAAACTTTTAAGCAATTTATTTTTACCATACATCTTCAAAAATATTTTATTTAAAAATATTATATTTCAATAATTAATGCCTACCAAGTTTTGCTGCCACTTAAACTGTACGTTTTGGAACTAGAGTTAAACTTCGCTTTTGTTTCCAATCCTCCAATATCACTACCATGATTTGGTTCAGTGAGTCCAAAACAGCCAACCAGCTGACCTTTAGCTGAAAAATTAAAACTATATTATCATACGAAAAATATTACAGTTTTCCACACCATTAAAAAATATAGAAATCATACAGTTGCAAATGCTATAAAACTTTTGAACTGAATAAAATAGTGTATGATTAAAACAAATAAATAGTTTTTGTATTTACACATCTGTGGCAAATATTGTTGTTTTTGTTCTTCAGTTCCATATGCATAAATAGCTCCCATAGCTAGCGCAGACTGTACGCTCAATGCCGATCGGTAGGCACTGTCGATCTTTTCAACTTCCCTAGCAACTAAGCCATAGGCTATACTTGAAACCCCTGAGCCTCCATAGCCTTGCATAGTGGATCCTAACATGCCCATTTCTCCAAACTCATTCATTATTTCCCTGTGGAATACTATACAAAAAAATTTATATTTTATAAATACAATATTTTGATAAGGCTTACTTTCATGCCTATTAGCTTCTACTATTCTTGGTAACAATTTTTCTTGACAGTATGTTCTGCATTGGTCCCTTATAATTTTCTCATCTTCAGTCAGTAGAGACTCTAGGTTTAAAGGGTCTTCCCAATTAAAAGCAACTAAAACACAATCAAAACACAACAATTTTCTATTTATGTTTATGTTATAAAAATGTTACACTAGTTTTTAGAATTTCAAGTTTTTTTTATGGAAGCTATAAGTATATATATTTGAAAATCACACTAACCTGTTCAAATTACTGATTACTAAGTAAAATAAAATATTAATACCATCTTTATGAACAAAAATTAATAGAGCGGCAAATATTATGGACAATACTATGTCTTTGTTAGTCATTAATAAATAATATACTAATAATTTTAAAATCAATAAAATCATACTGAAAAAATTGAATATGTGCAAGATAAGTTTTTTTATATAGAAATTTGAGATTAAAAAAAAATATAAAATTTGTTAACTGTTTTTAATGTGGAACAATTTGGATTTATAAAGGCCAGATCTGCTGATGTCAATTTGTTTTTATATGTTAATCACATATACCATAGTTTGGAAGTAGGATCGCAGGTTGACTGAATCTATACAGATTTCTCTTAAGCTTTTGATTGAGTCAATCATGAAGTTCTCTTAGGAAAACTGAAGGTTTGCAGGTATTGTAGATCCTCTTCTTCCAGCCAGAGGTTTGGGTAGTCAATTATACTTAAATAAATTTAATATTATACCCTTAGCAAAAAGAAGAGAAATTTTTTCCATAAAATTCATATATAACATTATTCATAGCAAGATTGACTGTCCCACCCTTTTGGCTGGATTAAATCTTCGGGTACCAAGAATAAACTCTAGCCATTTTAGATTATTTTATGTAAATCCCCTTAGAACAATGAAAGGCCTTTCAATGTTCTAAGTAAATCCTGCTAGGACTAATATTTTGTTTAAATCCTCTATTAATATAATGTGTCAGAATTATATTAATAATAATTTACGTGAAAGGTTCAATATTTTTGTTGACAGTTTAAGGTCCATTATAGAAAGTATAAAGTAAATATGTGATGCAGAGTCTTTCTAGTATGTATATAGATAGTCTGTTTAAGTATATAGAATGCTAAGCAATTTGATTTTTAATTTTTATACATATTTTGGTAATTTTTTTTTTTATTAATTTCTGTAATTGGGTAACAAACCTGTTGGAAATAAATGCCTCTTTTTTTTTCAGTTGATATCTGAGTTTCTTTAAAGGAAGAACTCAAGAAGTCAACTAATAATCTGATGAAATATGTTTGCCATCAGGGGTATCACAAGGTTCCCATTGTAACCCTGTTTTGTTTTGTCTATATAATTGATTTGGTAAAAAATTTGAAAAATTCCAGTGGTGTTTGTGGATAATGTCAAACTCTTTAGAGGTATCAAGTCTTTCAATGATGCTGCTCTTCTACAACAAGATCTTCAGTCATTATTAATTGGTGTGATTAATCATAACTGAATGCCATAAAATTACATTTTTAAGGCAGAGAAAACCTATAAATTTTATTTACTCAATTGCCTCTAAAACAGACATTTGAACTTAGGAATCTGGATGGAATCGAAATTATCATTTAAAAGCCACATCAATCATGTAACAATTAGGGCAATGAAGATGCTTGGTTTCATTCAGAGGTCAAGGGTTGACTTGTATGTGTTTACTGTTAGAGTGCTTTATAGCTTCCTTGTTAGACCAATTAGGAGTAAGGGTCAGAGAGTCGAGAAGAATTATACTAGATTTATGATTTCTACATAAAGTAATAAATGCTACTATAGACTGTACCCAGTTGTCACTTTTTCAACTTCTCGAAATATAACACAGTAAAACTTTTGAACACCATTTCATCACACTAACTACAGCACAAATAAAACAACTTCATGACTGGTTTGCAGGGCTAGTGGCTCACTAGGACAAATAAATCTGGTCTCTAAATTTAGTACCTTTAAGCAAAAACTAAAACAAATTTTGTAAATTGTTCATTCTTCAATCATAGTCTTGTTAGTAATTTGTGGCTGTGGCAAATGATTTACTCGGCTTAATTTGATTTTGAGTGATATGATATGGAGTTTTTATATTAAGTGTGATACTTTTCTCTAAACTGTTTTAAACAATCAGTTTGATACATATAAAACTTTTCGACCATTACCAGCTTATTCTATAATATCTCATATTACTGAAGATTTGCTGCTAGTTCTTCAAACTTAAGTATGGAGAAAGTTATATATGCCACACATGGAAAATGTTCAAGTATATAATAAAATGTTCTATAAAACCTTTAATAATTCTTATTTTTATAACTATGATCACCTACCTTTCTGGCTCTTGCTTGCAAGTGTACCTAAAGTAATTGTTAAGAAAATATATTAAACAATATTACAAAAAAGGAACCACTTCTAAAGGATACGTTGTGCAGTGTTTCTGATTGCTGTTAAAGGTTTTAAAACCCTTGTTAAATGCAAGTGATTTAGCACCATGGTCACAATTCAATATCAATACTAAAATTGTGTTTGGTAATAATTTTCTTATCTGTTATTTGGCCTGTACTGGATATCATTTAAAGAATTAAGAAATTATGCCTTGAACAAACAATATAACAGCTGATTATTTGCTATTTCATTTCAATACATGTGGCAAGTGGTTATTAAAAGAAACATCTCATCACTATCAGTAATAAAGCAATTTTGAAAAATGGATAAGATTTTGTTTTCATATAAATAAATTATGTCTCAAAATTACGTAAATATGTTATATTGTAATAAAAATCTCTTATGCCACTAAACAAAATTTTTGTGAAATCTGGAATAGGTCTCTTGTGGAAATGTTGTTTGGTTTGATAACACTGACTACATACAAGAACTAGGTTAATATTCAACCTGAGAAGTGTATGAACAAGGGCGTAAAGGTAAGTTCTGGCATTTAAGTTGATACCAGAGAAAAAAGGTCATATAATCTGGTTTCTTTCATGCCGTCCATAAATTTACATGTTGAGGATACAAAGTATTTGTGTCTGTTGAGTAACCAACCATAACAGATGAATAGTGAGAACCATGAATAGGAAAGGACTCATCAGTAAATAAAACAATCTGTATTAATGTTGGCTTTCGATTGACCTTTTCCATCATTTCTTCACAAAGCTCCATCTGCTTTAGTTGATCTTCCTTCAAAAATTCTTGGGTACTCCGCTATTTATGGCAATTAATTTTTTTAAATTCTTCTTTAAAATATCTCTTACAATCTCGGCGGAATATTAACATAGCATCACATAACCTAAAACTGACAGTTTCATTGTCAAACTGTCAATAGTCAGCTGATAAATTTCCGAGGTTGACATTTAAGCTCTATCTTGAAGAGATGAAAGATGACGCGGTGCAGGTCTGTCTTGAAGCGTATTCTTCATAGGTCAAATCATTATTTGTGAAATATAATGGTTTCACCCTCCAGAATATTTAGGAATTGCTAATTGTTGCTCTGTGCTATTTTTTCTATATCACATATATCTGAGATGGCTTTTTTAGAAACATCAAGTAGTCATTATTATCTACACCTAGGACTATAAGTAAAGTATCGTTCTTAGTATTGTATTTCTTAAATACCATAAAAAAACTTGTACAAGATTTGTATGTATAAGGGAAGACCGGCTGCGTATTGATAAACCTTTGCATGTCCCTAATTACATGATTAGATTCTGTTTCTGTAGGTCTAAAACTTAAATTACGTTAATATTGCTAAATTTGATAATTTGTTGACAGAGGATGAATTTGAATATTCGCTTGTATATGATAAAAGCCTCCTAATTTAATCCCCATGTTTTATGCAAATGCAAGCCTAGTTTCAGTTTTAATATTTGTGGATTTCTAAACGGTCTAGAATCTTTGCTTTTAGGATTAGAGCACTGAATTCTAAATTATTGTTAACACGGCCATATACTATCTTCATGAAGATAGACTGTGCATACTCAGAACTTAGTGGCTCTCTTTAAGTTTTTCAATCTTAATCTTTTAATTAGTGGCCCTACTAAAATTACTTCTAAAACAAATACTCTTATAGATTATTTCTGCATTACTTTTAGAACAATACCAATGTGAGGCAAATATAGTACCCTCAGGATTATTTGATCATGAAGTTATAGCATATATTTCCCTGAAAATAGAAAAACCCAAAAACATAGATAGATAGATAAGAATATAATATAACAATAGAAATTTTAACGAATTTGCTATGAATTTAACGAATTGAAATAATTGTCAACAAACACATTGGGAATCTATAAGAGTAACTCCAGATCCTCTGGAATAATTTATCATTAAATTGGTTTGAATATTTAATAAAAACTTTCCTTTAGGATCAGTTAAACCTAAAAATAAAGAACCTTGAGTAACCAAGGAATTAAGGCTATCCTCTAAAAATCTTTTTTTACATCACACTCTTAGAAACCTTTATCCTACACATTCATCTGTACTTATTTATAATAATGTAACATTTGTATATAAAATGAGCTATCGCACGGTGATAAACAAGATTAAACATGACTGCTGTAGTAGCAGAATTAATCGGGCAAAAAACAGATCTAAAGAGGTATATAATTAATAACTTACAGGGTATCTTATTGCACAATTGCACAGAAATTAACAGGACCAGATCTCACCTGGGTCCTGATCCTATCACTTATATAAAAAATATTTCCATTTTTGACTCTGAATGATAAAAAACTCGTACGTTGATAATATCTCTATAAAGGTATTAGGCAGCTTTTCTGATTGTGTATTAAAGTTTCTAATTACTACAATCTATTTATCTTCTGACAGAGGCATTTTTCTAGATAGTTAAAAGATAAGCCTCAGTCTTATAGTTATGAACGATAATGTTAAAGCAATAATGATGTGGTGCAATAGCAACAGGTTAATACTTGGATAAACCAATGTACACTGCCAATGTCTTGAATTTTAAATATTCAGATACAAATGTAGCCCTAAACAATGTTTCATTAAGTAACCAAGAGAGCTAATAGTTTTTGGGACTGTTCATTGATCCCCGGATAAACTTTGATTATCACTTATAGAACTTGCGAAAAAAGATTTCGTCAGCAAGCTTTATAGTAAAAGTAGTAAGATTAAATCTGAGGCATGGTATTTATAGCCAGGTATATTTTGCGTTAATTGAGTCCCATTTAAGGATGGAATAGAATTTTGGGAATTTGCGAGCAACTAATTAATGCAGTCAATTTTGGTCCTCTAAAAATGAGCTGTAAGGTTGTTTGTGGGGTTGGTCTTAAATAGGACTGCAAGCCTCTCTTTATTTGTGAAAGAAATTGAACATTGACTAGATTTTTATTTTAACGGCAGTGAGTATGGTACACAAAAAATATAAAGGATCATTTAATAATAACATAGAACATGTAACACGATCTATCAATGATAGTTTTTTTTAGTTTTTATTTACTATTTGTTTTTATTTTTGTTGTTATTTATAAATGAGTGGTTTGGGATGTATTTTGTTTTTTCGTGCTTAGTATTTCAATACCTGTATGGGTGCATTTCATTAAGTATTTATTTATTTTTTAATAATTATGATTATTTTAAGCATTAATTCGTAGAATAAAACATTTTTGATTTGATATATTTTTTCGCGATTGTTTAAATTGCTAAATGCTTTGGATTTTCGGGTCATATATAGAAGTTGGCTTTCTCAGGGACAAAAATACTGGTTAATTTAAGTTGACTGCCGTACAAGAAGAAGATCTATAGTTAAAGTAATATTTCGATTTTTTGAGTATGAAGCTCGTTGTTATACAGTTGAATACCTTTGGTCTAACTACACCATCAGCCAAAATGTTAATATTTGGTGACTAGAATCTACCCTTGATTAACTCTAGTGAAGCCCTGGAATGTCCACATTATTATTACGCATTACAAATTTTTACAGATGCCTCAGATTATTTCTTCTCCTAATTCATGCAATGTATTTTTAGCTTTTAGAAATTTACGAAATTTATATGTAAAACTAGCTACCGAAGTACTATTATTAAAAATTATAGAGGTAACATCTTAAATACCTCAGGATCTGTCGCTTTTGTTATTCAGTCTTTTTATTAATGATGTAAGCAAAACTTTACTTATCTTGATATTCTTGTAGAGTAGGAACACAATAACTATTAATCCCTGAACGTTAACAAATAACTGTATAAGCTTTTATTTGCAAGGATTGAGTGCGTTAAATCAAAGCTATTACATAGACGGCTTTTAGTTGCAGTTGATGGGAACTGTGATGGATCTTGGGATATTTTTTGACTAAGAATTTCAATAAAAGACCAGTACTCAGCTATAACGTTCAAACCTCTGCAGATGCTTGGTTTTATATTTCGATCATGTAAAGATTTTTTCCCTAATACAATACTTCTGTTATATTATTCTATTATAAGACTACTTAGAATATGCCTCAGTGGTTTGGTGGTTTTCTGACAATGGCCACATAATAAGCTTGGAATCTGTTCAATATGGAATTGTGAAATATTTAGACAAGAGATTTAGTATTCATGTGAACTTATTAAATGCATGTTTCGCATTTAAAATTTTAAATGGTTCTGTAAATTGCCCGTCTCTACTTAGCAATATTAATCTTAAAGTTTTCTCTCGTACCTTCAGGAAACCTGACATATTTAAAATTATCTTACAAATTATGGTTCTAACATGCTATAATCATTTTGAATGGAAATCCAACACTTAATCCTTTCAGAAGCTTGCTGCAAGTTTTTAAGAAGAAATGTAGTCTGGTAGACATAGAATAGAATAGCCTGTAATTTATATTTTGGTTTAAGTTTTGTTTGCATTGCTTAGCTTATGTGTTATTATTATTATTATTATTTTAGATATTCTTCTGTAATTACTTTTATATACTTGAACGTGTATTCAGATTAAAACTTTTTGTTTCAATTGGGATATCCCGTATATTATTAAAAAAAATACATAAATATAACTGTGACTAAATGAATAATAAATAGTTGTTTTCTTCCTCTGATTTTTATTCTACTCTACTCTATTTTTATCTCCTCTTATAAAAAGTCTATAAATGATAGCAAAATCCAAAATTCAAAAAACAAGATAAAATCTGAGTCAGGTAAAAATAAAACTAACAACAATATAACTTAAGGGAAGATGGTCAGTCCATTGAAAACCCAGCTTTAATCACCGAATTATTTGCTAAACATTTTACTCTTGACCATCAACAAAGCTGTAACTCCAATATACATGACTTGCATAATGATTATCCAACCATATTTCTCAATCCTGTTAATTCTCAGGATATCTTTAAGATATTGATGAACCTTCCAAATAAATTTTCCTCTGGCTTGGATGAAATTCCGGTATTCGTCTTAAAGTTTATTGGGATTCACTCAGCCGGACCCATTTCCAATGTGATCAATGAGAGTCTTTCTACCCAAATTTTTCCTTCTGCTCTTAACCGGCAAAAGTAGTGCCTGTTTTTAAGAAGGGAGAAAAAACGAATATTGCCAACTATCGACCAGTATCCGTATTACCATCCATATCGAAGGTATTTGAAAGGGTTATCTATCAAATAATTATGAATTATTTAACTCACCATCAAATAATAAATAAACACCAATACGGATTCGTTCCCAAAAGATCGACGGAAATGGCCATTTATAGTGCAATACAATATATTATGGAGAATCTTGAGAGAAAGGCCAGTGTAGCTGGACTGTATTTCGATTTGTCTAAGGCGTTTGACACGGTTGACCATTCTTTACTGCTGGACATCCTGGAACGGTATGGCATCAGGGGTGCAGCATCTAAATTACTCAGTTCATATCTAGAGCAAAGAGAACAAATAGTTTGTGTGACACATTCCGGCTCACCAACGTTTTCCCGCCCCCAAATTATAGGAAGAGGTGTGCCTCAGGGCTCAATCTTGGGACCTGTGCTCTTCCTATTATATGTCTGTCAATGGCTTGCCTGAGCTGTTCCCTTCTGATATGATTTGTCAATTCGCCGACGACACATCAGTTATAGTTGCCAGAAAGACAGTGGCAGATCTTTCACGGGGCTGCTCATCCGCAGTGGAGCGCATGAGGACCTGGTGTCTGGACAGTAAGTTGTCTTTGAACTCTGGTAAAACGGGGTTGATTAATTTTTCGAAGGCCAATATTGTCTCAGAATCTCTACTTGTGTGGTCTGGTGGGCAGTCAATCCCTGTAGCCAATAGTATTAAATTCTTAGAAATACACATTGACCCCAATTTAAATTGGGAGAAACATATTAAAAACCTTTATTCCAGATTAGCTAGCTTGTGCGGATTGATTAGAAGATTAAGGGATGTAGTGTCTGAGGTATCTCTTCGCCTATTTTATTTCGGACAGGTACAATCGATCTTACAATATGGTATCTGTTTCTGGGGATCTGCAAGAGGAGCTCTAGATATATTTAGAATGCAAAAGCGTATCATTCGTTGTTTATTGGGCATGACCTACAGAACTTCCTGTAGACCTTACTTCTGCAAACTAAAAATACTCACCCTTCCCTCCGTATACTTTTCTTCCTTGGTGTTATTTGTGAAGAGATACAATCATTTGTTTGTTGAGAATAGGGCAATGTATGCTGAGGATGTGACTATGATTACACGACATAGAAGCGATCTCCGCATTCCATTGCATAATTCAGCTTACTATGAAAGAGGTTCTCATTATATGGCCATCAGGGCTTATAGAATGCTACCTGCTGATATAAGAAGCATTGAATCTACAGTCCAATTTAAAAAAGCTGTTTACCACTGGTTGCAGATTAAATGTTTTTCTAATTTTACTTTTAGATAATAATTTTAACTTGTGTTAGATATTTAGAATATTTATTTTAAATTTTGTTATTTTGTTTATATAAGTATATTGCCTCTGTGAATTCTAGATAAGAAAAATTAATGTACCCTATGGGAGCTAGATCCTCCTTTGTATGACGTTGCTTTGTCGTCCTATATACGATTTTGTTGGCAAATAAAGAATATTATTATTATTATTATTATTATTATGTGCTTCATTTCAATATTCCGATATCATTGATTATTGATGAAATTTTTAATTATATTTATTTTTTCTTATATGAAATAATTCATTAGTTTTAATACGAAATCTGATTCCATTCGAGCTTAATTTGCGCGAACTTGTAAGCACAGCTTTACGAGTCCATTTTCCATAATGACCCTGAACGTGTTAAACAATTTCCCATTCCCTCGAATTTTTTTGTTTTGTTTTTAGGTTATATGTTATATTTTCAACACAATCAATTCTGTACTTGATAACTGATACTGTGATGTAATGTACAATGTACCCTAGAAAGTTGATATGTTTATTTAATTCGTTAAGTATGTTGGTTTTCACATAGGAACACTTAACATATTGTGTTGCTGCGAACTCTTTGATCCGAACAAAATACATAGGAAAGATTGGATCATTGCCCGTCAAAGTGGATGATAAATCTACACACTTCATTTAAATATTAACTTTGTTTTTGTTTACGATTTTATTACCCACACAGTGAACCTACTAGTGATAATAATTTCTTCAGTACCGTGGTTAAATACGTTGCCTCTAGTGTGTCCTTTCTATTCCTGTGTATGATGAGTTATCATGGAATTTGATTGTTCAAGCCTGTGTTCAGATGAAGGAGTTGAATTGCCAGGTAAATTGAATTTCAGTGATACTACATTCCCGATAGCTTACTTGAGGCATATAAGATCAAAACCCGCTAAATCCACTTTACTTAAATTTTCAGAAAAATCCAAAAACTATTTAACTAACTTTAAAATCAACTTTAGGGTTAAAGTTTTGTTTATAGATTCTTCGATACTATTAGACTCTATTTAAGTAAAAGAAAATATCCTGAATTTTCCCCGAAATTCAGAAAATGGAAATAAAAAATGGATTTAGTGGATTTTGAAACCAACCATTGGATTTGGTGGATTTTGATCGTAAATAAAATGGACTTAGTGTAGTTTGTCAAGAAACAAAGTTATAATTGAAAATTAAACCAAAGAAAATGTAACAGATGTAACAAAAAGAAATGTAGGACAACTTAAAGATATGTTTTTAAAGTATCTTATCTTATCAGATCACAAAAAGACACACTTCAAGTAAAAAATCTAAACTACTAAATCCGGAACTATCTCTACTGGTTCACAGAGATCGTTTTGGTCATCCACATCGATTTCATAATTTTCTTGCAGATAAGACCCTCCTAGATATTTTTCTAACACTAGCTTATAATAATCTAGACTACCAAAATCTTTCCACTGGGCTCCATAATGTTTAATTAATAGCGATGACACATCCTGTAGTTTATTAATTTTTGGTGGTACTCCAGTTTCTATTGGCAAGGGATTTAAGGAATCTAGAGATTTTCCTTTTTTACAGACAGATTTGCTCTGATTAAGGTCAGACATATAACTTTGTTCTCCCCTTATGGTCACGGTATTATTCCTCCCTCTTTTTAATATGAACCTTTTTGACATATTGAATTTAAAATGCCACTTAGATGGGGGATTTAAAACTTCCTGTGAAGCAGATTTCCAGTCCACAACTGGCACATCTTTACCCAGTTCAACAACTGTTCCATGTTGTCTAAATATATCCAGGTATTTTATAGGTTCTACTATCTGTTCAATATTTCTAATGGATTTCTCAATATCACCAAATACCCACTCCGGAGGAATATACGAGTGTCCAACAACAGGAAAGACAAGCTCTAGTTCTTTTATAGGTGCAGTACTCAACCATTTAAAACACATTGCCAACCTGATGCTGTTCTTATTTTTGCTGACAAACTTTTTCAATACCATCAAAATTACTATGGTTTAAAGTATAAAAAACAGCAGATGCAATTTCATTTGCTCCTTTGCGATGTTTATCCTCAGTCCATGCAAAAATCCGAATATTTTCTGGAGTAAGTGAAGAATGAGAGTCTCCTGTGACTGTTGTGAAGTTATATATATACAGTTGTCTGCTGTAGTATACACTCTGATCTGGAATTTTGGGCAGAGTTAAATTCTTTTGACAATCAAAACTTATTATTAGCAACCCTTCTTTTTTTTCAATGGTGGAAAAGCAAATTTAAATTTTTTATTTTAAGAAAATATGGAAAATTTATTAAAAAAATTATAAAAAATATTTTTGACAAATATGCATTTTAATGATACCTGGAATTATAACCCAACCCAACTATAAAAGCATCAGAAAACAAATTTTTAAGAATTTATATTACTATAAAAAATTTACTCATCATAAAATGACATTATAGGAATGTTTCCTCAACACCTTAGTGTCAAATTCAAATTCAAAATCTACTTTTTTGTATATGTCAATAATATTTATAAATACACATAGTAACATATTTCCATATTTCATATATCACCACAGCACATCCTAATTAAAATCAGACAAAACATATGTACATATACACTAACGGCCAAAACTGGCAAAAACAATTCATTTTAGCCAATAATCTTATGTAAACAATTTCATATTAAAATTGATGATTTTGTATTACATTACTGTTACATTTTATATACATTACATTTTGTATACCATATCTCAGGCAATTTTAGCCACATCAAGTCCCAGAGAGTGTGTTATTACTCTAATAGCATAACAGTTGGATGATTGATAATTTCCCTATTAAAGCGGAGATATGATTTTCAAATTTTAATTGCTTATCAATTGTCAGACCCAAAAATTTGCATGTTTCAGAAGGACTTATTGTTTCATTTTGCAAAGTGACAGTTCCAAGGTTACATTTAAAAGTTAAAATATTAGTTTTAGAAATATTAAAAGTTAATCTATCAGATTCACACCATGACTTTACAAGAATTAAATCTTCATCAACAATATTCTTTAACCTCTGGGTGTCAGTGTCATGCCAAAGTAATGTTGTATCATCCGCAAAGATAGTAAATTTGCCCCTAATTGGAATTTGAGAGATATCATTGACATATAGCAGGATCAATATTGGTTCAAGAACAGAACCCTGGGGTACAACCGCATCCATATCCAGACGGGATGACATGATATCATTGTCAAAGAATACCCTTTGTGTTCTTCCAGATAGGTAAGAACAAAACCAGTCGAGAGCAACTCCTCTGAATCCATGGGTTTCTAGCTTCTGCAGCAGTATTCTGTGACTTACACAATCAAACGCCTTAGATAAGTCACAGAACACCGCCGCCGCACTCTCCCCAGCGTTCAACCCCATGTACAGACTCTCCAAAAAATAGCATCAGATGTACTCAATTTTGTCCGGAATCCAAATTGCTTATGGTTAAGAACATTATGCCGTTTCAGAAATTCCATCATCCTAGTTTTATCAATCTCTCTACAAGCTTGCCAAGTGTGGGAAGCAGGGCTATGGGTCTGAAATTCGATGGGTCATCATAGTTTTCACCCTTAAATAATGGTATAATCAAGGCATCTTTAAGTAAATGTGGAAAGGACCCACTTGAAAGTAAAACATTTATCACCTCAGCCAAAGAATCAAGGATTGGTCGCGGTAGCGCTATTAAGACCTTTAGTGACAGCCCATCCCATCCAGAAGGGTTCTTATTTTTCATTGAGGATAGAGCTTCCATTATTTTACTAGAATATGTTGGTCTAAAGAAAAATGTTTCAGGCACCTTAATGTTGTGTAAGTATGAGCGCGGATCTCTAACAGACTGAGGCAAAGTAATTGATAGACCCAAAGCAACACCCTATAGATAAAAATGATTGAGTGTTTCGGCCTACACCGTGCTATTAGAAACAGAAGGGTTCCCACGTTCACCTCGTAAGTCATTAACAATTTTCCTATCTCTAGACTTATTTCTTGATTTCTTATTTTACTTGAGTAGTATAAGTTTTTTTTCGCCAGTTTCACTGTATCGGTAAATTTTGCGATATCTATTAAAGTAGTATATGAATCTGGAGTTGTCTAGGGCAAACTTTCTTATGGAGTGCAAACACCAAAGATTTTTACCAGAAATTAAGAGACCCCTGCTATAGCAGGGTCTTCTCCTTTTTACTTAACTTAATATGTATTTCATTCAGTTCACACACTTTACCCCTATACATGCAGGTGAGTTCTGGCTTACAGTTAATCTGCAGTATGGAAGAACTAATTTCTGTGCCCTCCTTGTTGACTACTGCTGCAATATTTATGAAACTTTGAAAGCCTGCCACAATATTATGTTATCGTCTGTGAATCTAGTGAAGACCCTAATATGGTGGTTGAATTAATATTCTTAAAGTTCAGTGAAAGTTTATTTGAATATCCTCACACACTCAAAGAAAATAGATTTCATGATCAATGATGATGTGGGGATGGATCGGTACAGATTGCTCTGCTGACGAGTCTGATATTTTTAATTTTTTTATTTGTTTATTTATTAAGTACCGGAAATGCCATTAGCTATAAAATAGAAAATTACAAGTAAAATTTAAAGCTAAATAACAATCTAAGAAAAGAAAACCAAAAAATAAAGAATATAATAATAAGACAACAGTTTGGATATAATAATGAAAAAACAAAAAAAAGATATTGGGGATATTCTATTATTTAGCTTGTGTTGCAGCCC
Organism: Anthonomus grandis grandis; assembly: GCF_022605725.1. Lineage (NCBI taxonomy): Eukaryota > Metazoa > Arthropoda > Insecta > Coleoptera > Curculionidae > Anthonomus > Anthonomus grandis. The sequence continues at coordinate 19,693,015 of NC_065567.1, forward strand.
CAAAAACAGATGCCATGTCGGAAATGTGACTCAAGAAGAGTGAAATATGAAGATTGCCAAGTTTCTCACAAATCAGCTTCACAGTGTAATAACCAGAAGATAATTTAATGGCAAGATCAGTTATGTGCACCTCAAATTGATGATATGATTTAAATGACAATTAACTATTTCATTTATTTTTTTTTTGAAAAAAATTCAATAGAAGATTCACTACTCCGCCATTGGTATTTTAGTTCTGGTAACATTACACATTTTAAGCATTTACCCAGACTTTTATGTGTGATTGTCAGAAAACTTCCATAACTGGACCTAGGCTTTATAATAATAAGGCTTGATATTGATATCCAGAAAATAATTTTTTAGACTTTAATATTTAATCATCACATTTACATACTGGCCTGATAGCAGGCACCCAAATTATCATAAATTCTTCACTTTCTTGATTATTTAGAACATGGATTCCAAACTCGTCAAGATTTTTTATTCGGAGATGACCAGCCGGATTTTGTTGAGGCGAAAACCATTTACTTACTTTTACCAAAAGGTGTTCCGATATCACGTGCAGCGCGATTACAATGGCTCCTAGATCATTTGGATACCATTATTACTATATCAACTAATAAATCAGTAAGGCCTTTCCTGACTTACAGTTATACAAAATTTAGACTTTTATTTTTTTTATAGTTTGAAAATTCTCAAAAATTGGAAGTCATCTCAGCTTTACCAAGGGAGCAAAACTTAAATGTAAAATGTACGAGGTTTTTTGTTACTTACAGAACTGAATTAAAATTCATTGCTCATGCATATAAATTTGTATATTGCTTGGACATGAGTCCCAGCCATGCTAATATTGATATTGAATCCAAGGAGGTCTTGTTTGACCAAATCTTAAACAGTTTTAAAATTAGCATAGAGGGTCTGTCTAAACAGGTTAGTGCAGTATTTTTATTCTTAATATGTTTTATAAATATTTATAGCCACAACATATTCAGTATTTGTACCATTTCTTACTTTATTTTTAGTTCACAATTCCAGGAAACACCTTGGTGTTTCAGCCATGCATTTATTTGACGATAGTAGCCAATACTCCATTTTTTATCACCCCTGCTCAGCAAGTGATTTTAAAGGGAATCCAAATGACCCCATGGAATGTGAATGAAATTATTAAGGGTGTGGAGGCACATTTTCACTTGTTGGAAGGAAAAATTGCTGATGCTTGTATGCAGGCACTTGACAAAATTGACAGCTATAGGGTGAGTAATGTATAGTTTATTGTTATTAGGCGCATTTTAAGGTTTCTAAACTTTATCTAGAAAAAATAATGCAAACTAAGGGGATTAATAATATATGTAGTTTGTAACAAGAACAAAGATTTTTCAATTTAAAAAGAAAACCTTTACTTTATAAGAAATCAAAACAGGTAAAGATAACGAAATTAATACAATATTCACGTAAAATGCTTTCACTTTTTTTGCTGCTTGATGACGATCTGGCATTTTGAGAGTGTAATAAAAGTCCACATATTATTTTTATTTCCTGGTATATGTAGGGTCAATTTAGTAAGAAACAACATATAAAACCGGTGTGACTATTTAACATAAATAATTTATCGCATTTTTATGATAATTAATGTAATCAAGCATGTTTTGTAATACGCAAATTAAGTATAAATATTTTGAATAGTTATTGTTTTCTTATAGTATTGTTTTGATAAACGATATAATTGGTACTGGATATATTTTATTTAATGGTATATGCAAGAGGTTCGTAATGTCACGATTGTGAAATTTAAGTGAAAAAATTAGCATTACTTCATTCCATACAAGTAAACGAATATTTAATAATTGGTTTTGATTTACTTCAATATGTAGTATAAATTCGTTTTTTTTTGAATATTTAAATAAGGAACAGCTATGAGGTTACACAAAATTTAAACTAAATATAAATTTGATACTAAAAATAACAATAGTGATTATTTTTAACATTTTTATCGCCTGGCAACTTAATTTCGATGGAACAATTCACGATTTGATGACTTTTAAGATAATATATTTCGAAGGTTATAAAATTATTTGCAGTAAAAATTATTTTCAAGCAAACTAGAAAAAGCTAAATAGTGCTATAATGTACTCTTTGTATGATTTTTTTTTTATTAACTTTGAATGTAAATCAACTTTAAAGGCATTACATTCCTAATAGCATTGTTAATTAAAACGGATTTTTTTAAGAAAAAAGGCACATTTCATAATAATTAAAGGAAATAAGTAACACATTTGAATCCAATATAACTCATATATACCTTATAAAGATAAGATTATAATATGATTTACTGTTCTAACAAGAATATGTCATTAACCCTGAAGATTTGCATTAAACTATTTCCAAAATATAGCTAGTGTATCACTTATTCTATCTGTTAAGATAGGTAATTATTTTTTTCCACCTGTTAAATAAATGCAAAAATGCATCTGGTATTAATAATACTTGCAAACCTTGATCTCCTTGGCATAAACACAGTCACGGAATTTTCTAATAATGTACTACTCGTTATTCATTTCAAACAATTTGTTTATTTTGGCAAGATGCAATTTTTGCATTTTGTTCACACAGAATGTTTTCAAATTTGACTTGGAAATATGACTAAATAGTTTGCGACTTCGACGTAATAACTAGATTCATCAATTTGTCTGGATATAGGGCTAATTTTTTTCTACCACAAACAAATATATGTAATATATATTCATAATTTGACCAGATTGCAGCAAGTATTTTTAAAGAAATTATTATAATTAAAATTAAAGTCTGAAAATGATTACAACCTATCTGGGTATTTTTAAATTAAGTCCAAAATAGAATTTAAGGGTAGCAGAGACCAAAGTTTTACTGTCGTCTTTTAGGTTTGTAACGATGATTCATTAAACGACCCTTCCTCGGAAATATCTGATATAAGCCGCCTTTCGAAAATACCGATGGTGACTCCAGATGCCAATTTTGTCAACATGCTAAGGTATTCCATGCTGGCCATTTGTCTGCTACCTGAAACAACTTTAAGCCGTAAGTTTGCTTTAATTGTCCAACTATATGCTCCTTATTTTAACTTAAAAAAAGAAAAAAATATTTTTAAGACACCGTTAATTTACATTTTGGTCACTTTTTACAAGTTTTACCGCCTTTTTATATACATTTGGTGTAATAAATTGATAATAATAACGTTTATTAATCAACAAATTATATAGAAATAATGTACATGTGAATGGCAGTGCAGATTAAAAGGCAGGTTTCAGCTTCCCAGCAACATAGTTAGGCTAATACAGCCTCTCATAAAATGGATAAAACATATTTAAAATAAACAACAATTAATACTCAAATCACATAAATACTTTAAAATGCAATTAAAATGTTAAAAAACATAAACACACCGATATATATTAAATCCTACATTTTTAAATTTTAAGTTTTTTTCTTATCAACTTTCGGAAACCATTAGTGGATAGCGAGAGGTCAGGTATATGTTTGTTCACTATGAATGCAATAATATAAGAAAACAAGCGTTTTAAAATTTCCTTAGGATGATATTTATTTATAGTTTACTTAAAATCCTTCCAAGTTGCTTTTGTTTTGGGGACCGATTCATTAGTGCATCAACAACACATTTATTCTCTAATGGAGCGATATGCTATAAAATATTACCATTCACTTGTGTAGTAACAATTTGTTTACTCAATTTTAAAATTAACATTACAGACTGAATTTGATATTTTATGGAATACACAATGTTATCAAGTCTATTTGGTAAGCCCATTTTCAAATACAATATGTAATTGTACACTTGTTTGCGTATGTTACGGATAGTTAAAACATTAGAAATATGTTACATTTGTTCTAGTTAAAAACAATACTTCTAATTGATAATTTGTAATTTTGATATAAGATCCACTCAAGTCCAGCAAAAATCAAAAATAGATTGTTAATAAAACTCCATACCCATGTTTAGATAAAGAGCATTATTATTTTTTGATTAGCTTTGTTATCTCGGATTTTAATGGATCATTTTTAAACATACTTATCGTTGAGTACACTACTCTTCTGTCTAGACAGGATCGCAATTATCTATGTTAAATTATTATAATTAAATGAACGTTTGAAACTATTAATTTTCTTGATTTTTTTTTGAAAACATCTTGTACTAACACATTGTATAGAAATAAGTTCTATTAAAACATGCAATATATTTATTTTATAGGCATGTCTACATAGGTTTTCTTTTTATAGCAGGTTAGAATACTATGCGGATTAAGACGTATATATGTAATTATTCAGGCCGGTTTTATACCGCCTAAAGAAATTATGACTTTTAAATAGCTATGCAAATTAAGTATGAGTGTGTATATATAAGAATATGGAGAAAGCGGGAAAATGAAAATTCTATGTTACTGACCATTCTCTAGACAAAAACACATTTTAAGGTTATCTAGACACCTGCTATCTTAAAATTTGTTTATTTATTTTAGGAAATTTAATTTTTCTATGAGAATCCAAATTAATTGATATCGACATTCTGGTTTATCTTATCTTTGACTAGCGACAACTCTATTTTTGTAAGAAATATGTTTCAACTACTTGCTTAGTATATAGTAGTTTTGCTATATTTTTTTTAATATATACGTTATATTATGACAATTAGTAAAAAGTCTATTATTTAAATTATTGCTTATTGAAATGTTTCCCTAGCATGGATTAATTTTTACAAAATGATTAAATCCTCAAGTTTATTATTTTTTCAAATCTTTCGTTTAAACATCGGATATACGGTATCTTTTTATTGGTCTGCTTTTACAATTAGTATTAAGAATTATTTCGACTTTAATTAAAGGATTTTTAAAGACTAATCTGTCCGTTACTGTTCTGTTTTATTTTTTTTTTCTTATATTAAATAAATGATTTATTAGATTAGCCAATTGTTATACTTCTCAAGCTACGTTAATCTGCAATATTTCTGCAATAAAATAATCTATATATTTTTAATACTACAAGCTCTTTATTTGTTGTAGATATTCTAGTCATAACAGATGGAATAGTATCCATGCCAGATTCAAACGTAATGGAGACGATGCTCCATCAACTTCATTACGATGCGATAGCAGTTTCATTTTTAAAAGTAGGATCAAGTTTTCACCCTCACTGCGGTGCTGGCCTAGTGTCTTATATTGACTTACTGTACTTTTTTGCTCATTCTACTTTAGGTACTTGTTTAGAGTCTTTTCCAAAAATAGTAAGTAGAAATAGTATAATTGGTTATTTGTAGTGGGCGAATTTAAAATTTAATGATTCCTGATTATTTGTTTTTCTTTTACTTACCCAGATATTTTTTAGGTACCAGATTCATCATTATCGATGAACTTTTATCAAGAGTCATTTTTAGTGTGGTCCTTTCATAATGGACATGGTAGAATGTCTTTTAAACCCTGTGATAATTCCATTTCTTGGAACTCGACGTAAGTCTGCTTTAACTCTGGATTTTATTTATTAGCTGATATATATTTCATAGTGATGATAGATTTTACAATCAAAGACTTCCTACGCTTTTGACCAAAAGACAGACTGATGAAAGTGCTAGTTGTTCAATACTTATTTTATTAGCCAGACGTATGCGCGAAGGTTTTATTGTAGATGTAAGTTTATTATTCTTCTGAATACTGTCTTTTTAATTTTTAATTTTTTTTTTAGAATCTTTTTTATATGAATGGCACGTTAGAGATTAAACTTTTACACCAGTGGAAATCATCTATTTATATACATTACAAACTTACGTCCCAGTGGCCTATTGAAAAGAACCTGACGCAGTTTGAGGTGTGTGTCTGCGCGCCTTATGAGTTTTTGCACGACATGACTTGCCTTATCAAAAAAGAAACGAAATCCGTGTTCAGGCAAGCAATCATTCAAAGGTTTTGGAGTAGACTATCGCAGATTTCTTCGGGAGATTTGATGTTAGCGAGTCAATTTAGCAATTTTACTGATGGGAAGGAATGGTGGACTTTGCCGGACAGTGTTAAAAACGGATTTCCAGTTTTCTCTTCAAATAATCCCACATATTCGGATTCCACCAAATTTATACTAGTGCCCAGGTAAAATAATTGTTATTTTGTAAAATTATTTTTTTTTATGATTTATATGCTCATTATGAATAAGACTTTTATTCATGCTTGCATTTTTTAGAGATAATTATTGTCAAAGATTCATCAATATCTGGCAAGGTGTTAGCCAAATGGAGACGAACCATTGGAGAAAATGGTTTCACATGCATAAAATATCATTGATATTGACTCATGATACTCCATTACCCACCAATTTATATATGTCAAGCTGCTCATCTCAAAGATACCAGGTGTGATACCGACAGTTGTTATTCGATATACCTCTTTATTCAATTTACTAAATTGTAGGTGGTTCAATGTCGACAAGCAGTTGTAGCATTATACGAAATGCTTGCGGAATGGGCTTCGTTTGTTCTTATTGATAATCATACTTATTTAAAATTGATTTATACTAATTTAGAGAAGCCACCAATAGGATTTTGCATCGTTAGAGTTAGCTCTAAGTTCCCCAGTGCCGTTTTGAACCTTGGATTTTCTACAAATATTCCAGGACAAGTGAGATATGCAGTAAGTCTTTTAAATACCAAAGAACTACAGATAACTATGAAGTTTCTTTGATAGATTTGTGACGACTTAAAAGCAAGTCTTTCATCCCTCTCATACCCCCCAAAAGCAAACGAGTCATCATGTTGTGTCTTGCTTCAAAAACCTCTTGAAAAGATTCTTATTCGTTATGAAAGAGTGCCGAGTACCTACACCACAGTTGTTTTTCCGGATGGCACGCAACCACCAGACAGTTCAAGTGGATTTAGTTCGTCTGTATGCGGATCGCTTTTTACTACCTTGTCGAGGTATTTGTTCCATAAGAGGTGGATCTGGAGTGCTAGTTTTCCTCCAAATCCACGATTACCCGATGCTAGCATATCTAGGATATTGAATATACTTACTAGGTAAGTAATAAGCACATTTACAAATCTTTATTATTATCTTTTACAATGCGCAAAATATACAATAATTTATTTAAATCTTAATACATTTGTAAGCCTAGGATTGTCATTTAAAGTAAAGAAAATAGGGTTTTGCTTTTATTTGTATCTACCGCCCACCTTCAAGTGGTATGCCAAAGTTTTTTGATGATTTGGAAGACCTCCTAAAATTAATCATTATACGATATGATTATGATCTTAACATAGACTTGTCAAAACTAAATTTGTATACCAACCGATTAAAGTTTACCTTAAAAGTTTTTACTTTGACATAATAGATTTCTGAAGCAACAAAGAGTAACCTGGAAACGGGCAATCCAAGTCTAATTGATTATATTATATCTATTAACAATTTGTTATCTAAAAAAGCTTATTCAATTCCTATCTCACAACTTAACTTATTCTATTTTTGAATACAAACATGTGGAAAGAAAGGAATTACAATTTAAATTTCGAAACTTTTTAAACAAAACAATATAAAAACAAAGCTACAAAGCTTTTCCCAGACGATAGAGTACCAACTAGAGCAGAACCATTAGCTAACCGTTATCTTTTTTCAAATATTGAGTTGACAATCCGCATGAACGGCAATAGAGATTATTAAAAAAAAAATAATTTTGAATCGGAAAATGGTTGAAAATTTTACCAATTTTCCGTAAAATATCTGTAGGGGTAAAAAAATAAATCCAAAAATAACGTTTAAGTTATATATTCATAGCAATTTTTTTGCGTGATTTATGAAATGAAGACGTCTTTAAACTTGATTGTAATAATAAAAAATGACCCGCTTATTTAGGTATTTTAAAAGTACGTAATTAGTAAAAAATAAGTAAAACTTTGGCGAATATCTTTTAAAAAAGGTTAAAGATCATTTTTATTATTTCGTGAGTGATCTGATTAACAAAGGAATACTCCAGGAATCTATACTTTTTTCAAATTTACGTTTCAGATATGCATAAGGTAATAAAATCGTATTCTACTTTGAAGCAATATGCAAATGATTCCCAGATATACGTTCCAATAGCTTGCTATAATTTACAAATAGCTCAAGAGTGGTGAATACTGATTTAGATACCTTATAAATCTATATTTTATATCTTTCCAGACATGAATAATAGAGAGAAAATACGGTGCATATTACTCTAAACAGTCTAAACAATGTACCCGTTCTAATAGTAGCGGAAGCAAAAAATCCGGGGTAATTTTCGAAAAATCTATATCCTTTACTTTACATGTTAAAATCAAAAATAAAGCTGCACATTTACGGTTAAGAAAACTTTTCAAAATAAAAAAGTATCACAGAAACAAAAATATTTACTTTGTGACAGCCTGATTTTTTGTCTCTCTTCAATTATGGAGATGTGATTTATGGAGAGTCGTTAAATAAAAAAACTAAAGTCGTTAAATTAAAGAGCCAGATTCAGGAATTTGAACATTTACACCCATGCCGTAACAATAATGATTTTGACCTACCTATACTAGCTGAACTATTTTTACAGAAACTATTTTTCATTATTTTGTGTATTTTATAGTTATATTAGTGAATAAATTATTGTTTTAGTTATGTTTTTTCTCTTATTTATATTTTTAAAATTGTACCAGGATCGTCTCATCTGTACCATGCGTTTACGGGTACATACTAACGGTTTGGTTCATAATCGAGGAACAGTCCTATTTGCCATTGTAAATACTATCAAAATAAAAATTATTGTTTAATTTAATATTTGGCAAATAAAACGTATTTGAATTTGAATTTTTCCGCTTTAGGATGCGCTTAAAAGAAGGGTATCACTTCGCCTACTCCTCATCCGGAATAGTGACAATGGTTCTGGAGGTGCCGCTAGAACCTCAAGCTAGCTGTGTAGTGCAATATGTTTTATTTCCGCCATGTTATAGTTGGGGGGATGATAGTCTAAGCGGCTCAGAGGAAGAGCCGGAGCCTGTAGCTGACATGGAGGCTGAACTTCAAATGATTACTGAAGTCTGGATTGAACCTCATTATGGTTCTGTCGTACCAAGCAATTCTAGGATTAGTTATTTTAATGGCTTAACTTATTATCAGATTGCAGATGCGGTAAGTCATATACATGACCTAATTTGTTAACTTCCTTAAATATTGTAATGTGTTTTGTCGAAGTGGGGATTATTGGACGCTAATTATATCATATAATTTTTCCAGATCAGCAAAATTGATTTTCGTTGTATCAACGTGCTATTAACAATGGAACACATATCTTTATTGTGCCAAAACAAGACTGCCCATAATTTAAATGGCGAAAGGGATGTTGACACTCCTAGGCCTAGTTTTAGTAAGCAGCGTTCCTATTCTAGAAAAAATAGTCGACTGACACCTTCAAGGCATCAAAATGCACAAGTACCTGAAAATGGGTAAGAATTAAGCGTTTATAAAGCAAACCGCCTTTTTTATTTATTTTCTTTTTATGATGGGAGTTTATTAGTGAAATTAGTAAGTAATATTAGTTAAAATTTAGTCAGATCCAAACCTAATTTGAGTAAATATTAATTTTTAAGGTTTTCTAACTTTTTAGTTAGTTAGTTTTTTAATAGGGATAATTTTACTTGAATATATAGATTTATACCGACGTTAACGAGAAAATACAGATGCAGTTAATTGAACATGTCCAACAATTTTTGAAGCTCAATTTTAAGACGTTAATAATCCTAGTAGATTTGAGCTCCACATGTTTAGTTATCTATTTTCCTGGTTATTACATTAATTCAGAAAATAAAATAATCTCATACACTTAATTATTGAAAAGAAGAAGAAAAAAGATTTATTGACGTATTAAGTAAAGACGTAAGAAAAGAAATATGAACCTAACTCTTTAGCGATATCTTTCGTATCTTATTTAATTCAATCTTCAAGTCCAATAATTCTTAAATACGGGTTGAAGGTTTTATCTATCGATCTCTGAGGCTGATGGTCAGCTTTCTCTTCTTAATATTTTTTAAGGAAAAAATTACAAAAATTTGAAACTAAAATTTATCATAAACCAACTGATACTAATAGTTATCTTAATTTTAACTCTAATCATCCGATAATAGTAAACAGAGGAGTGGTAAAAAGTTTATATGATCGTGCAAACATTATTTGCAATAATTAGAATCTAACAACTGATAAGGATTTTATTAAAAATGTTTTAATACAAAACAATTATCCGAAAGTATTTTTGAAAAATGCTTTTGATAAGCGAAGAGTTTGACAAAAAAAACCAACTTTGAATTAAAAAAATTCTTTGATTTATTGTTTTGAGAATCATCAAATTGCAGATTGAACTACCGAAACGGTGGTTCAAATTGGGTTTTCTTATTCAATAAATAGGTTTTTCGTTCTTTTTAATTTCAATAAAAAATAAGAAAAAACAAGCTCAGAGGTCGATATATAAAAACTCAGCTTCTGGGTATATATAAAAAAATTATTATACTTCAAGAATTTAAGAATTGTTGGACCTAGATTAAATTAAATATAACGAAAGGAATCGTTAAAGATTTAAGTTCATATTTTTTCTAAATACGTGAATAAGTCTATTTTATTCTTCTTTCTTTTCACTAATTGAGTGTATGAGTTAATATTTTTTTGAACTGTGAATTCGTTACAATAATATAGATTTTACTGTTCCACATGTTTATTAAATTGTGTTCCTTTTATTTCAGATCTCCATGGTATCCTATAGTAACACCCCGAATTGAACACATTCCATTTAAATTTGACCCAATAGGTTTACTACACTTATGCCAACAGACTGAAATGCTCTTCTCCATGCTGCGAGAAGAAAAATCAAATAATCACAAAAAACCTCAAAAAGTAGATAGGGCTAACAAATTACTTTTAGACAATATTTTTGAACACTTTTCTTTACTTCACGATAGAGAGATAGAACTCTCTAACGAGGAATCCGAATGTTTTACCAAAGAGATTATCACTAGACATAAAAATAAAGAACCTCATAGCTGCCCTATTGATGAAAAACAGTTAAACGACGACTGTAGCTATCGCTGGAAGTGTTACGTGAAAGGTGTCTCAATTACGCATGTTATATTAACATTTTTACCAGCTTCCGTTGAAGATTTAAAAGCATTAGTTGGAGTTGAGTCCAGTAACTTGGATGAATCCGATGAACGAGCTGCGTCTAGAGGTAGCAATATAAGTGATGTACCCATTAATACACCTAATATGCTTTGTCTTCCACTATATGTGTTCGACTGTCCGTTAAAAAGGCTAGTAAGTGCTTATGTGGATAAAGAAAACAACTCTTCTTATTTCCTTGAGGATGTTTATTTAGATCATAGATTTAAATATACAGATTCTATAGTTGAAACTAAAGAAAAGTTACGAGGCAGCGATACTGAAAGTTGCTTAGAAGGAATCGACTCACCAGATTTACGCAATGTAAGAGAACATTGTACCGCCTTGGAGATGACACATACAAAATGTTTTGCTTTGTCTTTGTTCCTTGCGTTACATATGGGTATTTATATACATAATTATGATGTACAAAACGCAATGGACTTATGTGACGAAGAAATCTCTGAAATTGATATAACAGATTATATCTTAAAGACTTGTTCACATGCTAGAGTGTCAGACGAGGATCAGTTATCTATTCAAGCTTTAAATGAAGCATATCCCTGTAATGATCTAAAGAAGTGGCACATGCTTATTAAGAACAAATTTTTTAAAACTGTTTGCTCCTCTTTTAATAAAATTCCTAGTAATGGGGAATATTATTACTTCAAACATTTATCAATTCAACCTGAAGATAAGTCTCACGATAGTGATGATGAAGCTAGTATTGCTTCAGAAATTGAGTTTATATCAGAGAGAGATATGAGCATTTATTCAGAAGGGCCACATTTATTAACAAAAACTCTTAATTCTGGGAATATTGACGTAGCTAGCATGAGCGATGTTAGTCCTTTGTTTCTTCATTTTGTCTGCACATTAAGATATAATAACAGTGAACAAACTAATACTTCGCTCAGAGTTTTGCCTACATGCTTAGGTGAATTAATTCAGTCTCTTGAAAAACCTACTGCGTTTTTAATCAAATCAAGAATTCAAGTTACATTTGACATTTTTTGCCTTACATTACCTTCAAGGATTCAAAACGTCCTTAATGACTACTCGCAACAGGGTCTTCGGACTACCTCATTTTGTTCCGATGGAGGATTTCAACGCACCATTAGCAACACGTCAGATCTTAGTGGAATTTCAGAGTAAGTTTTAGGAAAAGTAATTACTTCATATATAAATTATGTGTTTTTGGTATTTAGGATAACTTTACCCCTGAAAAGCCTAACGGAACTTCAAAAACAATCTGTTAGTACACTTTGTAGTGAAATAAAATGGCTACTCGAAGACGAAATTTGCACCTCCTTACTCGACGTCGATCCTATCACAACCGACACTTTAGGATACGTTATAGATCACGTGATTAGCGGTGACCAAGCTAGACGAGCATCTTGCAAGCTGAGCCCTATTGCATTAAGTTTCGTATACACCACAGAACAAAGTTATACGAAATTCTTAGAAGAATTCCAGAGGCTTAACTTACCAATTGGGTATCAGCTTTGCAAGGAACAAGAGTATTATTACGTCGCAAAAGAAACGGAAGAGTTTTCAAGAGAAAACGACACGCTATATAATAACTTGTCGTTTACTGCCAGAAGTAGCAGTGTCACAGAGTTTGCTGTAAGTGCCAGTGGAAGCAACTCATCGTTATTAGTAGGTAGTGTTAAAGACATTATGTCGCAACAAAGTGACAGTAGTGAGGAGGGAAGTGTTACTGGAACTGATGGTGGTAAGTTATATTATACTTATATGTATTCAAAAATTTTATAGCATATAGTTGCAGTAGCTTTTTTCAAAAACTAATAAATATGATTCCATTATTTCAATTTTCTACTATAATATATACACTATATATTATAGTGTTTAATTTTTATGAAGAATCTGAAATATCGTATTACCAAGATTCCTGGAAAATCAACGAGAGTTAGGCGAGATTTCATATTTTATACCGTTAACTTATATTTGTATGATTATTTCTCTAATAGCCTTACAGGCCTCAGGTTTTTATCAGAATTTTATTGTAAGGGTTTAATTGTTGAATTTTTATCCGCTAGGTTTTTTGGAATTTTTGTGTGAGCCTTATTTTTTTATTTCTGTGGGATTAACTGTTTCTTATTCAGTTTGATTGTCTGATTATTTATTTTGATTTGATTTAAATTTACTTTCTTTGAGAAATCTAAGAGATAATAATAGAAAAATTTTATTAAAGGGGGTTCTTTCTTGATTATTGTTTCGAACTCTCTTTCATATCTTTTTAGGGTATGAAATGTCTCAGATAATATATAGTAATTTTTATATAGGTAAATCATTACAATTTACTCCAGTATCTCATATTTTTGCTTATATATGGAATCTCCCAATTTTATCTACATTTGCGGTAAATCCTATTTTTTTAAATGTAGAAAAAATCTACTATAAGACCTTTGATTTAGAAATTTAGTAGCAAGCATGTATTTTCAGGATTAAAATCTTTAGCCCGAGTTTCAATTATTTTCTAAAAACCTTTTAAAAGATTCATTATTTGTTTGTTTAGGATCTTTGTTTCATTAATCTAGTTTTTCTATCTAAATAGCTTATATACAGCTTGGCATTGAAGCTGCTAGGGAGGTAGTTTTATTTTTAGATATGTATAACATTCAATCTAATTTTACAATGAAAATGTAACGGTTTATATAAATTGTATAAATAAAGCCAAAACAACTAAAGTTTCGTTTGTATCTATATGTGTCAATATTTCTTCTATAATTTTAATTCTATTTAATATTACAGGTTATGATGAAGACGTTAGCGAAGATGACGACGATAACTGTCAGTGGCTGGAAAACCTTAGCAATAAAAGAAAACAGCTACCTAACTTTTGGTTAATTCTTAAAGTCGACCAGGACTTTGTTTATGTTTATTTTCACTGCCGGTAAATCACTTTTTCGTATTTTTTACCCATAAAAAGGTCTGAAAATAATTTTTTAAAGATTTGTCGAATTATCAACCCCACAAGTAGAAATCTATAGTGACATTGAGCGGGCAGTATGTGACTCCATAGTTGACTTGTGCAAGAAAGTAAATCAGCTCTTGCTTTTGCAATCTCTATATGAATCCAAGACGTGTGATCCACTTTTAGAGGCTGACGATTCTTCTCATAGTGAAAATAGTATTTTAAGCAATAACTCATCTCTAGGCAGAGCCAGATTTGATCGTAAGTTTTTGATCCGAGACAATAACGGCTATTTTACAATACGCCATCGATTTTAGCTGATAATAGTGATGATTCGGATATTATGCAGTTTTCAAGGTCAATGTCGGATGCCTCTCTAAGTCTAAAAGCTGGATACTTCAGTTGCCCGGTTGTCTGGGAAAAAGAATTTGTTTTACATCCTCGACTAAAGACGGGAGGAACAGGCAGTAAATCCGGTGCGTCACGGGGCATTCAAGCATTAAGAAATATTTTAGAAAAATTCTCAGTAGTTAACCGGCAAAATATGTTCGTATGCAAAGACAAAGAGGACAACGTGTTTTATTTAAGGCTTTGCGAGAGTGTCAACCTTCATATTAGTGGCAGCAGGATCTCGATAAAACCTGATAATGAGAGCAATACCTTCTCTAGAAGTCCTTCTATATCGTCTTTACCGGCCGGACAAAATAGTAAACCTAATCTGGCTAGTTCGAATCAAAGTATTGCTTCCCTTGTATCGGTAAGTTTTAAATTATACTTCTTTACTAATTACTTTTGCCTACACATCCTTACAATATCCACACTTTTGTCTGCAGTCTGATATTGTAAGGCCAAGAGTTCGATCGTTTGGGGAAAAAGAAACTCGCCAATTTGACTCAAAGGATTCAAGGGAAAGAATTAACGAAGACACTCTCATTTTGAGGGTTCATGGTGTCGCTCAGGCGGGTAGCTACGTTCAATGCGAACTGGTTCACGTTCTGCAAAATAAACTAGATGATGCTGTATTAGAATTTCTTTCTTTGGCCATGGTTCGAAACCCTCTGTGCCCTTTAACTCCTGAAGATGTTAGGTTTATTCAGAAGCCGCAAGAGGCTGACTATGTGATTAGGGTAAGTCTTCTTAAGAAAATATATCTATTTAAAAGAACTAATAAGGTTTAGTACCCAAATATATCCATTAAGGAAATTTTTTTTAATAATTGAAATTAATTAAACTTTTTTTATCTTTATGATTTAATAAAGCCAATTTCTGCTGAAATCTCATTCTTTACTTTAATCTGATGTTTTTCAAATCATTTTATGTTCCATTAATTAAAATATATATTCTTTTTCAGCTTACCATGCAGGATTTTGCCCTTCAATGGCACAACTGTTACTCTTTCATGCATTACTTAAGACAGAACTTGCAACCTATCTTAAACGTTCCAAAATATACCGATCCCCGCTCAGAAAATCATTTTAAAGATTATACTGCGGATCAGAATATGCTTGCGATGCCATTTGAAAATATTTTTATTTACAATCAGACCGCATCGTCGAGTTCTGGAAGTCGGGGTATCGCGTGTATCGTATTAGCTCTTAAATCTTCTCCAGACCCTATTTCTGCAGCTGAAAATGAACATTCACTGGAAAATGTTTTTATTTTAAAACAATACGAAAATAGCGTTAATAGTAGAGTGATTTTAGATGAGGAAGAGCTACCAGAATCCTATTTAGAGTTCAGGGTATGGAAGCAGGGCAAGATCAATAAAGAAAATCTGGCTAAGAAATTAACTGAGGCAGTAAGTCAAGCTAATTGGGACATCGTTATGGAGTATTACCTGCTTAAAAAATCTTTATGTGTTGAAGAATTCCGACCAACTCAAATTCATACTAAAAAGAAAATTGAAATAAATGCTTTGAAACTAGATCTGGAAGAGGAAATAGAATACTCTTGTGAAATGAATTTAAATATTGATGAATATATAAGGGTAAAAGCGAAAATGTCTATGCCTAAAAAAGTTGATGCTCTTTATTTTCCGAACAGAAAATACAACAAAAGGCATTCAGTTCATCCGGCTGCTTTAAAGGTATCAAAAGCACTTGTTATTCACGATAATGAACAAGTAACCAGTACAGAAGGCTTTGAGGATGGTGTCTTGTCTATTGTTTATTCAAAATTCCTACCTTCGTGGTTAGAATTTGGAGGACAGATAAAAGCCTCTGCTGTGAAAAAAACTGTGCTAAAGTTAATCAGCCGTCACATCCCAAGTATTATAGTGAAAGAACTAATCACCTTACTGGGAGACATGCCTAAAGCATTTAGAGCTCTGTCAACGGATGCCATTAAGTCGAGAAGCGAAGATATATATGTGCCATTTGTTGCTTCCAACGTTGTTCAAAAATATGTAATCATATCAAGAAGCTTTTTAAAGTGGCAGAATACAGACGATACTCCATGCGATATTCCCGATGCTTTAAATCCTCAAAATTTAAAACATACTCAAAAATTTGTTCCCATTTATGTTGATGGTGTTTGGGTTCCTAGACAGAAGATGTTTTGGATTTCAATTGAGAGTGACAATGTAAGTTTATTTATTTTGTTTAATGAGTTCTATTAGGTATGCAGGGTTTTTAAAGTTAAGTCGGCACTATTGCTAACTTCGTTATGATTGGAGCTACAAACTCGGTTAAATAGACAATCTAGTAGTATTTTTACCGTACAATAGTGAAAATCAAACAAAAATAAAAGAACGCTTTCGCGAGTTATGTCAAAAACTTATTTTATACGTAATTTTTATTCTTTATGGATAGCAAATTGAAATCTCAACTTGTCATATGACCTTGCACCTTAAAATCAAAAATTAACATGCAATTGATGATTTTTCAAAATCGTTAGGGTGGCTGTATGCCTTGTCATTAAAGAGAAAGATAAGAAAAATAACCAGTATGTAAAAAAAGGATTCCTTTATTTAACTTAATTAATACATTTTAAATTAAATGCTCTGGCGATGATCCTACCATCAATATTATTGATTGAATCAATTACGCTTAGCTGAAGATTTGCACAAGAGCCTCATGTCGCCTGTTATATACAGCATCTTTTAAATAGCCTCAGAAGAAAAAGTCTGTAGGCATTATGTCAAGTTATCAAGGAGACATACGGATAGGATTGATTGATAGAACATCAATCTAGCGAATGTTATGATGGCAGGAGCTCCATCTTGGACATTAAATTTAAGAAAGCACGAAGTGTGATAGTCAAGATTTCGACGTACTGCTCACCAGTCAATGCGCTTGGTAAAATACAGGACCTACAATTTTTAAGCCGATTAAACCACAACAAACATTGATATTAAAGCGTCTCTGCGGATTATAGGTATAGAAGTTCATCCGATTTTATTAACTCCAATAGTAAATATTTTTCCTATTAGGCATGCCCCTGGTGTAGAAATTTGATTTATCATTCCAAAGAATTAAGCCTCAAAAATTCCAAAGTCTGACAAAAATGACAAAACTTAATACGCCTTTCCTGATCTTGAGTTTTATTTCATTTTCAATGTCATTTCAGCGGAAAAAATAATACTAATTTGCCTACTTAACCAACTTTGTAGCTCCAATCATAACGAAGTTAGCAGGACTAGTTATAAATCATTTTAACTTTATTTTTTTTCTTAGATTATTATTTATACCTACAATTGGGCAAAAGAAAATGTGGAAAAGCTTGTTAAGCACTGCAGTAATTTGGTGCAGTGGCTGACACTGCGCTCCTGTTTTCTCAATTCGGGCATTTCTCAAAAATTGGGATTGTTTTTCAACCAATCTTTAACTAGAAAATGCTTTGTAAGTAACAAATTTTATATGCGCATTAAATAATTAAATATATAAGTTAAATTTATAATTTTAAAATATATAATTTTATTGGGTATGTCTAAATTTTTAGATGCTTTCAACAAACAATTATTACACCCTAATAGCAAACTTGGATGCGATGAGTAAATTTCCGAGAGATACTCAAACTCAAAAGAAATGTCACCAACCAGGCTTCAATCTTCCAGTGATTTTAGAAACGTTTAGGGATAACTTTTGCAATACGAAATACACATCAAATGATGCGGTTGCAATTTTGACCATTGAAATGAGAGAAATGAAGACTTTAGAGAAAAAGAATAGAGGTATGTAGTAATGAGATTTAATTTGAAGTGTGTGTGCCAATCAAAATTTCTTTTGTTCTTTAATATATACTACAAAAAATAAATATGTAAATTTTAGTAACTTTAAGTTGGCGATAATGGCGCCCACGTAAAGTACGGTAAAATAACTGCGTATTTATTTTGACAACGTTAAGGAATTTGTACTGTGAACTTTTCAGTTATTGGTTCTGTGAAGTTTTATGTAATAAATACCCTAAATTAAAATAGTTTCTGTATGATATTCAGTAATTTTCGAATAAAATTTATCTAACGTATAACTAAAATTAATGTGATTCCATAATATATTACTGAAAGCGTATATTTTTTCAGGATAAATTTTACCGTCATATATACTGCTTTATTTTTATTTTTAAGATATTGCTTATTGAATATTATATAGATAATATTCTGTATAAAAACACATATTTTACCAAAATTATCTTCTTTCACAAACGGCTATTTTACAATATTTCCTTTTTTAATATTGTGACATATAAACAAATGAAGTTCTTAATTAAAAACAACAAAATAATATTCTTAATAGATACGAATAATTTTTAGATTAATTATACATACTAAATATATATGAACGCATATTAAAAATCGGATTCTAATAATTGATACATAACCCACAAAATGACTAAAGAAGAAATTTTCTTTAAAGTCTTTAATTTATCTTACCAAAATAAAAAATGCCAGGCTCGAATGTTTTTAGCTGTATCAGTTAAAAAAATCTTTCTGAAATGGAAATGAATTGGAACAACAACGTTTTTGAATTCTCGATTCAAGCTATTAACATTATATAACACATGTTTTCTAACTGATATAAATACCACTTAAAAAACTATTTAATTTTTTTTAGCAATACATTTTTTTTCTTTCGTTCTGCTATATTTTTGAATTAGTTTGATTGATTCGAATGTTGACATGTGCAAAAATTTATTTTTTATCTATAAGAACATTGAGGCTAGCTGGTTATTTTTTATTTGGTGTATTCGCGTTAAATGTTTTCTTAATATCTTATAAGTTTGCAGTTCTAATCTACAATTAAAAAACCCTAATTTTATAAATGAAAAATACTATTGCATAACAAGTTACATATTTTAGGAATATATAGTTTATAGAAAGTGTAAATTTTCTCCTATTTTTTTGTAATGTATACAATGTCTTTTAGTGACTTTAAGAGATTTTCTGATTTTATTAATGTTTTAGATGAAATGAAGAAGTTACACTCAATGTATCAATCAAGGACGGGAAGTACATCAGTCAGCCAACTAGACTTATTAATGCAAAACTCTAGAATAATCCATTATGTACATACGCCCTTGCTATTCTTGGCAAGGTGGCGTTTTAAATCTGCTGCCACAAGAGATCACACCTTATACCCATCAAAGGCCATTCAGTTAGCGGATAAACTCTCGAACGAAGAACGAGAGCTCTGGCATACGGAGCTCTGTTTTATTTTTTTTAGCGAATATCGTAACTACTTGCACACTTTAGGATTTACGCCTTTGCAGATTGACAGTTCTCAAACGGGTATTCCGAGGTTAGATTTAAAAACTTTTACCGGCAGATAAAACTAATTTTAGGGGTTTTAGTTTGTGGCTTAAGGATAAGTCAGTGTATAATTCCACGTTCTACATTCAAAGAACAATCCTGGGCGGCATATTGATATTTACAGTATCATTTGAGGAGCCGTTTTTTGTTACAAAACTATATGCTATAGAATGTAGTAGGCTGCAAAATATTACTTCTAGGGCTTCTGTAAACGGGGTAGGTAACTTTTTTTTCATTTTGACTTGAATCAAAATCAGAATAATTAATTTATTGTCTTTTAAATATTTAGTTCACCATAAGTTTTTTGGATGAATGTGACAAAGTGAAAATATTGATGCATCTCCATTCGTTTACCTACGATTACCATTTGCGCCTGATGTTTAACTACATCTCTGGGAATCACGGAAAACTCCCAGATAAATATAACGTCCAGCAGTTTTTACATGATTTTCTTAAATATTATAATAAAGCGCCTAATTTTGCAAGGAACTTAGTACATGCAGGTAATCTATTAAAACACA
Source organism: Anthonomus grandis grandis (assembly GCF_022605725.1). Taxonomy (NCBI): domain Eukaryota; kingdom Metazoa; phylum Arthropoda; class Insecta; order Coleoptera; family Curculionidae; genus Anthonomus; species Anthonomus grandis. The sequence continues at coordinate 19,713,388 of NC_065567.1, forward strand.
CCCTACCTCATTAGGATTGTATGAGCAATTTTTTCATTTTCTTTAGATACATTGACAATTGATAATCTTGTCACTGAGGGAAAGCAGCTTTTCGATTATTTGCTGCGCAACGTCAATCATTACGGCTTTAAAGTCCTTGAAATGGACGATAGTCCTCCAGAGTTTATTTTAGTACAAGTTACAACCACTCGTCAAGTTTTTTATAAAGATTCACAGGATAGGCAACATACCGACGATTTTGATATGACTTTGGTCATTTACAATCAATGCGCTCCGTATAAACCTACTGATAAAGTCTTGCATTTGAAGTACTATTTAATACTCACTGCTAAAAGGTAATTGACAATATTTGTATTTTTCCATACAAAAAAACTGTTTAACTCTTGTTGCAAAATTTACCATAACTTATTATTTTTTAGAGACACATATCCAATGTTCGAAAATGAACAAAAATTAGGCAAATTTCGTACTGTGTCGTTTACTAGTCCATCGTCGGGTATTGAAAAGTCGGTAAACGAATTAGAAATTAGTCTTGCCAGATCAGAATTAACTGAAGAAAGTGAATACACGGAAAGTGACGCCGATGAAATATCATTAGACAGGTGCTCAGGAGAAAAACCGCTATGTAAACTCCTCGCTAACGTTGTTATAATGCAAGAAAGTGTTAATTATTTGGGTTATTATTCATCTCATGAACAAATAATGCAGGAGCTGATTTTGGAGAAAGCTGAAGCTACCCAGAAGGATATTATAGATATGGTGTCTAAAGGTAGGTTAAGAACCAAGTCGTATACAATATTTAATTTAGTTTGCAATGTTTATATTTTGTTTTTTTTTAGGAATGGTACACTGCCGAACGGATCTTCTTTGGAACCGTCTTATATCTCCTCAAGAATCAACGCCTTTGACGTACGATGAGTTTATCGAATTAAGCAAGTTAACCAAGTTAATCCCGTTATCTCAGTTAAATCAAAGTTTGGGTTCGTTACTAAATCAGTCACTTTCGTGGTACCAGGGCCTTGCCAAGTTATTAGTGGTGAAATATGCCGAACAATACAGGCTGTTTACCTCACCAGATGAACGTACACTCTATTACGTCATTTTACATCCAAAATATTATGGGGCGTTTATGTTGCTCAGCATCGATTTGCATACAAATCGAGGTGTAAGTAAAATTTTCCTTGCAACGTAGTTTCATGCGCTAATTCTGCATCCATTGTTTCTCAATCAATTACCCAGCAAATATTTTGATAATAATTAAAAATGCCTTATTTGTTTTTATTCTACAAATAAGCAATTATTACTATTTATGGTACAGTGTTATAAATCAATTGTGAACATAAAACGCATGTTTTGAATCTAAATCTTAATAAACGCTCAATTATCTACCAACTTAGCTACAAAAAAAAATAAATTTTTTCACATTATTATTTAAAATATTTATTTATATTATCAATTTATTTTAGGAGCTTTATGGAGCATATAGGGAAACAAATAAAAAGGGACCAAATTCTTTGGGAATCGGCTACGAAAAGTCGCTCCTGGACGGGTTTATCAACTGCATTTCCTTCTACATCTGGTCTGGAATGATATGCGGATGATAATTAATAAAACCCAGTGTCGGTAATACACACATTTTCATAAACACAATACTGAATAACTGAAGTGGAATAGTCAAAGATCTTATCAATTTGTAAGCTTTCGGATAATTACCTCATATTTTAATAATTGTTTAATAATTGTTTATTATAGTGTTCTGTTTTTTTTTATTATTTTATTTTATGTTGACTTTCTTTCATAGAGAATTTTTTGTACGCGTTACAAGGTCTCAGGATACTGTGATAATTGTACAAAGATGCCTGGCTACAAATTTGTTAGTACAAACTGTGGTCTTTTTACGTGCCATAAGTAAACATTTCTTAATAAATATCGTTGTGTTTTCTTACTTACCCGTCCTTTATAATATGAATTGTTAAAGAAAGAAAAATAAATACTTTGCAATACCATTTATTTAGTTAAATTCAGGGGGTAGGTTTATGAGAAACACTGAAATAATTCTAACGTATCCGTCTCTATAGGTGACTATTCGGAATGTAGCTTAATAAATTTAATGAAACTCGAGCTGTTTCTAGCATTATCTTGCAACAAAAATGTATTTTTAAGTTACTACCGATTATTCTCAAGAATTTTTTTTCATAATTAAAATTACCGCAGGTTCTAAAGGTATTAGTTTGATGCTTAGTTATTGTTAATCTTAATGAAGTTTATTCACAGTTTTCTCCAGTCCACTTCCTAACAGCCACCTAGTGAGAATATATGTATAGTAAATGGACACCAATATTTGATTAAAAACACCTATAGCATGCCTTAAGAGTGCGTATTTAAATTCCAAAAATCGCTTAAACTTGCACTCACGATGGTTTGATAAATACAATTTTAATAGAATTTTACATAAATTTGAACTTCATTTGCAAACCTTTTTGACAAAAAAACTTGAATGTTTATTAGGAAAAGTATGTTAAATATGAAGAAACGCACTCTTAAGAAAATTTTTGAACATCGAGATATTTTAGGAAACATTGACGTGTATTATGACAGCATCATTAAAGGCTTATTGTGCCTCATTTAATTGGTTGCACATTAAGACATCACACTGACAAATTCTAATGGTTTAACATTTAATTTCAACTGTGATTATAATGAACAATTACTGTAACACCTAAGGTATCATGAATGTAAAAAGTGAAGTGCTTTTAAATACCTCACTAATGTATTTTTTTGTATTTTCGATTATTTATTTTCCGTGTTCTCCATATTTCTTAATTCCCCATTGCAAGTATTTTTTTTAATAATATATTATAAATTTTCTTATTTTGGATGGAAGTCCTGGCATAATTTAACCCAGTTTCTTAATTTGCTCAATTGTTATTGACTCGATTTGAATTAGCTACAAAATAATATACTTCTATCCATTTACATTGTCACTAAAATTTATTTACCCATCTAAATTTTAATATAGTTTCATTTCCTAACGCTGAAATAATTGAACAAAATATCAGAAAATTAAAATACTTTACTGCATTTTTAGTAAATTGTTTTAAATTTTAGCTTTCTTAAATGCTGCAACTATATTTTTGACCCAAGAGAGAACATTTTAAAGGTGTCAAATTTTACAAACAAAACTAAAACTGCATTAAAAATTTTAATTTGCAATAACTTCCACTAAAATGTATTTACAGTTTGTTACAAAAGTGAAATATTTTATAGCTTTAATAAACGATTTATGTTGATATGTCGTTTTTAGGTTAGAGGGTTTTAAAACCGGCTAGTTTTATAACCGTTATGAGATAAAAAGCAACAACCTTATTTATCTATTTATTCATTAAAAGGGCGAACATTTAAGTGTAATATGTAAGCTCCTTTTAGGAATGTATGGGATTTAGGAAAAACCGTTTTCTTTCTCCTTCTTGTTTTTCCTAATTCGGTAGGAAGAAATGAATGTGGTTCAGAACTACCCTGTATGAATATAGGACACCTATACCAAAGGCTACCTAAACATTGATGCTTGGGATCTAGAGACTACTTAATATTTGTATTGCTAGATTTATCCAGACTCTTCTGTTTTTATTTTAATATCAGCCTGTATTGAAAATGGATAAACCTGCTTACAAAGTTGCCTTATATATAATATACCATACATAATAAATATTTAACATTTAATAGCCAACAAAATTAAGATACATTCAAAAGTTTCAAAAAATACTCTGTAGAAACTTGGTAACAAAATATTAAGTGGGTGTAATGTAAATCTACATATTTATTTTTGTTTCTGTCGGTTATTTTGTTTTATTAGTTTCGATCGTAATTCCGTTGGCTCTATAGAATATACTCTTACAACAATTTTAATAGACGTTTAGCAAGTAACAAAATAATTAAACGTAACAAAATTGTAATATAAAAAAAAAGCCTAAAAATATGTATTTACGAAACTTTTAATTCGTTTTGATTGACGCCGGCGGTTTCAAAGGAGTTTTAACTGAAGGTCTATTTTTTATATTTAGGTAACAAACAAGTTGGACCTTAATAATAATTAAAATTAATATTAACGAAATATCACATAATTAGACAGTCGTTTAAGTTAACATAATGTCTTTTTCGTCCTAAAATTAGGCTTATACAGTAATACATCGGTAAAACCATTGTGTTCTAACTCTAAAGACATAATATATTTTGTTTAAACTTGTCGTAAAGTTAAAAATTTCTCGCCAAACATTTAGCAACAAATTTCTAACTGGTAATCAAAAAACAGTCTGAATGAGTTTCTTTCATCTTTGGTATCGTTTAATACTTATAGGTTAAATTAGCAAGTGCCTGATAAAGGATAATTCAATATCAAGACTCTTGTTAATTAAAATAGTTAATAAATAAAACATTTAGTACCATATGATTATAGTCAGTTACTGAGACGAGTAGGTGCGATAATATACTTGGTATTAATTATACTTAAAAACTTTTAGAAAATGCTTTTTGTAAATTATCGATGCCACCCATACATTTTTATGAGAAAATACATTTAAAATGCTTACCAATTCTCAAAAAATTTGTAGAAGAAATATCATTAAGTATCTTACGCATGTTAAAATATTTTCAGCCATATTTAATTTGTTAAAAGAAACATTTTTGGCACTGTTTAAACTTCTCAGCTAAATAAATTATTAAACGTAATGAGCAAGTTTGCATATACAGGGTTTTAGAGGCGTGCGTTAAACTTTAAGACGTGGTTCTAAGGGAAAAGTTTATGTAAACTTAGGTCCGATAATCTTTTGTTTTCGAGATAGGGTGTCAAATAAAAAAATTGATAACTGCTTAGCTGATTTTGTCAGTATTGTTTAGGGTAGAAAATTGCTGTTTTGGCCCTAAGTAAATTCAAAATTACTTACTTTAGTTGCACTGAGAAGAAATTTTATGGAATTAATTTTTTTTTATTGAGTAAATTTAATTTTTTTGGAACCTTTAACTGTTTTTGAGAAAAAAGTGATTTCATTGCATGGTTATGGGCAAGATTAGTGAATATGACAAACAAAAAGGAATAAATTAATAGATATACATCGTTTTTAAATTTGCTGTTTTTAATTTTGCCAGACGTACAGGGTGTTACAAAATCGAGGCCGCCTTTTTTCGAAAAAAAAAAAAGAAAAAGATATCGGGTACTATACGGTCTTGGAGTTGCTATTGTTTGCTGTTTATACTATCACTTTTGCAAATTTGTGCGTCAACGTGGTATTCATTTTTACGCCGACGACGTTTAATTTTTTTTCCTTCTAATAATCAAGAAGATGCATTTGAAGTAATTAATGGGGATCTTGGAAGTATCTTCTAAGCATTCTTTAATAATTCAAAAAATGTGTACAATGTTGTTCGGCTGATTATGTGTGACTAGCGAATCAAAATTGCTGACAGTGGCAGAAATTTAGGTTTAATTTACGGACTTTTTTTGATGCAGATCTAAGAACACAAAATTTGTGTATCCAATTTATTTATAAAATACGTTTCACATGAATTGCTTAAATTGAAGTGGGTATCCATGGATTCGAGAATCAACATCTCTCTCTTTTTATCACAAGATCTTATCACGCCCTCTTCTCACGAAGGGTAGCGATCCATATAACTAACATTGTACTAGATACAGCAGCTCTAAAAATCTCATCTATCAACTAAATCATCATCATACATCTTCCAACAGATATTCTTCCCTGAATCTTTTCTCCAATTATCAGCCTCAGTAATTCGTGTTTTTCGCCTCGTATGATTAGGCCTATATCTCTTGTTTTTCTCTCTTCTCTCGAAATGATGTTTAATAACTCTTTTGCCTTTTTCATTTTTCTTAATACGTCTTTATTTGTAACTCGGTGAATTCATGAGATACGAAGCATGCGGCGACTAAAGCCTTAATCATTCTCTCAGTTATCAAAGCGAGTGTCCAGCCTTCACATCACTATCATCGTGATATACACTGCAAATATAGCACCTGACCATGCGCATTTTGAGATCCAAGCTCAAATCAAAACTGAAGAACTGCTTTAATCAGGTGAAATTTACCTGGCTTGCTCTATTCTGGAATGCATCTCCCGCTTCGGGTCGCACAGCAAGTTGATTATGGTTTCAAGATATTTGAAGATGATACCTGTTCGACATTTCTGCCATTGATCAAAAGTGTTGCGGTGATATGTACCTAGGAGAAAACGATTAATTTGGTCTTGAAAGTGTTCATGTGCAGTCCGAATCGTTCACTGTATTGTCTAATTTTGTTGTAGAGTTTTGTTCCTGCTATACATATATTAATGATCTTGTTGGACATCTCTGGATGCTTCACCCTTTTTGCCGACGATACTTCAATACTATGGCAAGATATAGAGGTCCGGGGCAGAAGCGAACCATAATTGATGATTTAATTATCATTAAAGAATGGTTCGACTGCAATCGCTTGTGTTTAAACCTGAGCAAGACTCACTTGATGGGACTAAAATGTGATCTTACAGATTTACTTTTTAATGAAAATCTCCTTTCTCAGATGCCTGAGGCTAGGTTCTTGGGAATGATTGACTGTGATCTGTGGTTTGAGGAGCACATTCTGGCTTTAAGTAGGGGATTCTCTTCGGGATACTTTGCGGTGAGGAATGTTAGGGAAGAATTGAGTACCAACTGGCTAGATTTGTATATTTTCCTTTATTTGAGTCACTCTTCCGATATGGTATACCACTATTCAAAAGAGTGCAGTTAGATTCATTGTAAATGTTTCTCAAAGAGATTCTTGTAGAACGCACTTTGTGGAACAGAAAATCTTGACGCTGACTTCTCTATTCGTTTTGAAAACATCTTCCCTTATTTATAAAAATCGTCTCAGGCTGCAAGGTCCAACACCACTGCATGTGATACAAAAACTTAATTTACTCTTACCTATTCCTAAGAGTACTTTGGTGAAAAGGTTTTTGTTATATGAAGGTCAAAAAGTTTTTAATCACTTCCCTATTGGTTTAACTTTTATTAGGGGATTGCTAAAGAAGTGAATTTTAACTTCGATAAATCGAGTCATTCAAAAGGGATTTTTCCTATACTGTAAATGGTTTTGAATAATTCCACTATAAGTTCTGAGCCTTTGTCTTCTTGGTTTGCGATAATCTTAAGCACCTCTGCATGTATTTTATTACATTCTTTCATTTAAATAAAAATGATGAAAACCTTATTACATTCTTTAATTTAAATAAAACGGCTGCTGAGTAATTGACTGTTGGTTAAAGCTTATGGGAAACATGCTTTAACCTAAAAAACGCGTTAACGATGATTTCAACGATTCAAAAATGGTGATTTTGATGTGAAATTTGGATATTGTATGAAGACGCAACTTAGGCATTGAAGCAGTTAGCAGAAGTATTAAATGTTGCCTAATCGACTATTTCCGAAGGTCTGCACGCATTGGGTATGATTCAAAAAGAAGGAAAATGGGTTCCTTATGAATTAAAAGACATTTAAAGGCGAACAACTATTTGTGAAATTTTGCTCGCCAGACAAAAAAGAGAAGATTTTTTGCGTTGTGTTAACACAGCTGATGAAAAGTGGATTTAGTTTGATAATTCAAAGCGCAGGGTTTCATAGGTAGATCCAGGTCAGCTATTAACATCACACAACCTGTACGCAATATACACGGAAAAAGTTTATGCTTTGAATAGTAAAGGTGATGTTTAATACGGATTGCTAAAACCTGGTTAAACAATTAACTGAAGAACGATAGCATCAACAGTTGATCAAATTTAATCGAGCATTAAAGGAAAAACATCCAGAGTACCTACGCCGAAAAGATACAAAGTTATACTTCAACATGACAATGCTCGACCTCATGTTGCAAAGTGTGTTAAAAAATATTTGGAAAATATCAAGTGGGACGTCCTTCCATACTCGCCGTAGTCTCCAGACTTGGCTCCATCTCACTTTATTTCGATCAATGCAGCACGGATTTTCAGAACAACGCTTTTTTGGACAACTGGCCAATACTTTTAATATTCTGTTTTTGTATGATAATAAATGTTGAAATCAGAAAAAAAATCGACATTAACAATCGAAACACCTATTAAATTATTATTTTTAAATAATATTATATACTTCAAAGGTAATAGTGACATAAATAAAATAAACTAATAAGATATTATAGATAAATAAATGCATAATTCTATTTATAATATATAAAATGGATATCTACTTCTTGATTTTACTCTCCTTCTGTATTTCTTTGCAAATGATTTTAGACAAAAAAAGAAACGTAGGTAATGACAATTTTTCCAAATCAATTCACTTTTACCCCCAAATTACTTTTACTTAGCTGCTGATGGTCGCCAAAGCACGAAAAATATGGGTCAAGGCTTCTCTAGTGATGCCATAAACGTAATAATTTAAATTTAGTAAAGGCTAGTAAAGCATCTACCATAAAATACTAGAAATTGTAACACTATTAGACTAAACAGTTGTTAAGTTTTTCACGATCAACAAATATTTTTCAATCTGACACCCTGTATTACAAAAACAAGGCATCTAAGTTTATACAAATTTAGTCAACAATCTCCTCTAAAATTTTGGCCACGCACTTACACCCCGTATGAAATTATGAGCATTATTTTATAACGCATTAAAAAAAATATTTTTTGTGTTTTGCCCAGAAAATCCAAAAAGCATTAAATAATAAATCCTCAAATAAAGCTCTTTGTAAAATTTATGCTTCTTCTGATGTTGACGGCGGTATCTCGATAGTAACTATGGTTATTTTCTTTCTCGGACGATCTGAACGGTTGGAATCGTTTTCTGCAACAAAATAAAATTTTCATTTCAAGGACATTTTCCGTATTGCTTTTGGCAAGTTGAAAAATTTAACGACCGATTCCAAAGTGTATTTTGCTACGAACTTGGTTGTTTTAACCACGGACGTGCGGTTTAAAAGCCCTTAGGCGGTGTCAGGATGATCGGTATCCTTTTTAGTGTGTTTAATAATAAACGCTATGAAAACTCGTAAGTTAAAAAGAAAAATACTTACTGAGTGAATCTCAGAGAAGCGATATATCCTCAGATAGCTCCGCGGATTGTTCAGCTGATTGTTCAGCAGACTGCTCAGCTTCAGCAGAAGGTTCAGTAGATTCCAATGGGTCAGTCTGGACTCCGGCACATGAGCTGCGGGAGGGAGTTGCGGCACCAAGACGTTCCATAGGGATAATCTCTCCTGGGGTACCTAATGTTTAAGTTTTACTAGTTAGCAAAATGAATCAACTACATTTTTTATTTTTGTTAAAATTTATATTATCAACGGAACATACCACTTTGAGGGAACGTCTATGAAATATTTCAGATTAATATTTTCTAAATAGACGAGGAATGTTTTCGTTGCTTTAATACATACGAAGGACAGATGTCTTATTAATTTAAATTCGCTAATTCTCCACCAGCTGGCGAAACGTCAATAAAACAAAAGGTTAACTTTTATAAATTCTCAAAATTGTCCTGGAACTTTCACAAATTTTACAACAAAAAGTTTTAAGCATAAAATTCAGCAGCGGTTGCGGAAGCGACAGGGGGGACCACAGCTTTTAAAAAGATAAAAAAATATTTACAGCATTCCCGTAATAATCATAACCTTGGCAGCCATTTTTGGGTGTGGAAATGTGGGCAATATCCAACATATTTTCAATTGTTAGAAAGGCATAAAAATGTACATTTATTCAAATCGTCGGAAAACATAGAAAATGACTGCAAAAGCCTTAAATAAAATAAATAATATTTAGAAAGCCTGGTATTCAACCTCTTGGGATAAAATAAAAAATTAAACACATAAAAAATACGTTAAATTCAGTAATAGCCAATAGCAGGCGATTAAACCGATGAAGCTATTGAAGCCTACATTGTTGTTGTGTACTAGGCACTATAGTGGATCATAACGTTTTAAGTCAAGGCGGTTCTTGAAAGCATTGATTTTGAAACGCTTTATGTATAAGAGCCCCTCAAAGTCTCCTTTCCTTCAAGGTGGATAGATGCAACCTCTGCAGTCTTTCCGAGTAAGGAAGGTCTTTTAATTAAGGAGGAATTTTTGTTACTCTTTTTTGTACCCTCTCTAATATTTCTATATCTTTGATATAATATACATAGGTTCCACAGTGTAGCTGCATACTCAACTTTTGGACTTATATAACTTTTATAGATCATTATTAATATTTGCTTTGAGTGGTCTTAAAATGCTTGTTTTATTAGTCCCATTTTTTAGTGCTATTTTTGACACTTTTGAATTTAAGCTCCTGTTTATATGATTACTGATATTTTCTTTTGTGAGTGTGAGATGACCAAATTATTTTTATAAGCTCTTCGAGCCTCATGTAAATTTTGCTTCAAAATGTTGTTGCGTATATTTTATAAGCCTCATAATTTTCTTTACTTTTATTGTTTTTATATTTTTTTTTATTATTTTAAGTTTTTTGCCTATTTGTTTAAAATAACTTTTAATAATCAACTGGAACAAATTTTAGTAGAACGGGTTGTTCTATATCATTTTATACGAGATAGTCAAAACGGTCAAATTTGCAATTAACTGACCAGCCAGAGCAGTCAACCACCGGCCAATCCAAATAACTTATTTATTGATTTTATTAAAACCTACTACTGATATTATTGCTGACATACAAGACTTCACATAGATGTACGGGATCTCAACGTTTTTCAATCAATTATCTGCTATTAGTGAGAATATATTTGCATTAGAGTGGGTAACAGTGGTAAGTGCATAAAAAAGTACCCGAATAAAATTACTGCAGATCATTGAAAAACATGAAAAACGACTGCAAAAGTAGTTCATCGTTAGCGAAATACGTGTCGACAGTAAAATAGAGAGGTTTGGTTAATCGTAAAACTGTCTTGTAATTTGAGTGTCACACCAAAGGTTCCAACCATAGAACTAATAGGGTGCTGTTTAATTATTCTAAAAGTTACATAGACTTTAACTCAGTATTAGGACAGGGTTCTATTAACGAGGCCATTGATAAGCTTAATCTCTTGCTCTGAGCTCACTCTTACAACTTCAGCACCAGAGCATACAATTAAATCACAATATTGTGAGACTCTATTAGCATTATTGCACATTACATAAGTAATATACTATTCCGATTTACAGGGCTCTTATAAATTACTACTCTTCTAACACCCTGTGAGCCCCTAGTGAAACTTTTCACTTTAAAGTAATATTTAATTATGATATTTATAATAAAATCAAAATGCAAAGGTGCAATGATAAGCTAAGACCTATAAGCATTCTACCAATCTTTGGGAAAATGCTTGTGTTATTGGTATCGGACATGATCAATGACTTTGTTGCACCTACACAAATATTGCCTACAATTCAGTCCCGTTTCAGAACTTGTCATAATATATCAACAGCTCTTAGCAAGTTTACCAGTGACATCTTCAAGAACGTGGATGCCTTACTTAACTCCTAATTTGTATTGCTAGATTACAAGAAGGCATTTGATCTCATCAATCATGAGATGCTGTTGGCTAAGTTGCATTATTTTAGGTTCTGTGCTTTCGTCAGTGGGTGGTTTTCAACATACCTCTAGTTTAGGTTTCATCAAGAATTCCACAAGGTTCTATTCTTGGCCCACTTTTTTTTTATTATTTACATGCCAGATATATCATCACAGGTTCGCTTTGGCTTCATTCACCTTTATGCTGATGACTACTGTTTGCATTTAGGCCTGAGGATGTGGACCTGGGACTGACTGTTGAGAATAGAAAAGTGGCAGTTATTTGAGATTGCTTATCTGGGCATGGCTTGTTGCTCTATGCAACGCAGAATATTCACTGGATGATTGCATTCGAGTCTACTAAGTAGGTAGTATCTAGTATATTCTTGAATTCATATAAATAGAGAAATTATTCCAAATCTGTGGAACAAACTAAAAATTTGGAGCTTATTTTTGAAATTCCCTTAAATTTTGAACCCCATGTCTTGAAGAAATTGACTTCTGTATATCTTAAACTAATAAATTAGAAAAACCACTGCTCTAATTCATACATATTTTTCTAGATACCAATTGTTTATTGATCGGTTTCAGTTTAAAAGCCTTTACTTCGAGATTCTAAAATAAATGGTGCTGTCTTCACTATAGTTTTATTATTGGGTATTTGTATTATTTGTGTTACTTTAATTTTCGAATCTCCTGCACATATGTGTTTTAACTTTTTTTTTATTGTCTCTTATGTAACACGGAAGAACACTTTGTGAATGCTTACGTTTTGGTTTGCACTTTTTCATATAATAAATGACTTTATTATTATTATTATTATTATTATTTTCATAGTCGAATATTTTCTAATCTTCCAATTATTAATTAAATATACTTTCTAATAATATTACCATAATTAATATTTAAAATAGTTACAATAACTGCAAGTATCCTTTTTTAAACTATTAATTAAGAAAAAATTAACCAATACAAATATATTCAAGAAGTAGTTCGAAATACCCTGGCAAGCAGAGGAGAGAATTTAATATAATGAGGGTAATAAAGCGGCCTTGTTTTCCGAGAGAGGCTTTACAGAATTTGTATGGTCGGTAAGAACAAAAGCTTTCAAAGGTTTATAGGATATTAAATGTTCTTCGTTCGTGAGGTTTTTCTCGGAAGCTAAGATTTGAGGAAATTCCGTAATATTTGTTTCGAGATCTGGTCTTTCGAAGAAAGAAAAAAGTTATTTATTTGATTTTAAATGCCCGGCACCGGTTTTCCTCTAAATCGAATTTAACGGCGGAAATGTGAAAATTTCGGCAGTTCACCTCTGGCAACCGAACATGTCAAATGCCGAAACCGTCGTTAAAAAACTAATCTAACTTTCCAGTGTGCATGGAAAACAAACATTTTTCTCTTCACGGGCTGCAATAAACCTTTTGGAACGAGTTTGTTGCAGTGTCCACGAATGAATAGAATCGATTTTCTTTTGCTCTAAAGGCCTTTTTTCCAATGATTGGCCGGCAAAAAGTTAAATGTTTTTCGGTGTTGAATAGAGACATAATTGCTACGTAATTAACAAGAACCTGAGTAGCACAATAAATATGCGGAAATATCTAATCATTAGTCATTGTTAGGTAATTTGCAGTAATTAAAACGTATGTTCAAAAAATAAAACCAATCAAGTTTATTCACAATAATAAATATCAGTTTAACTCAGATCCCACTGTTGTTTTGTTGGATTATTTTCAAAATTTCCACTAGAATAAAAAAAATGCTCCAGTTCCTTTTTTAGATTTTGCAGAGTGTATGCTATATAGTACTTCATACGTTAGGATTTCTAGACCTTCCACGCTATCAGTGGTATCTATTTAAGATCTGTTCTGTTGTTATCAAATAGTTCATCTATGTATCCACTTCAGGCTTCAAAAATCACACGGTTGTCAAATTAGTCTGTCTGTATAATCAATCAGCATATTTTCTAGTATATAGGCCAGCAACTGCCTTTAATTTCTTGTATATGTTAAACATGTGTTTCCTTTACAGCTCTTCCATTTCTCTGCATCTGTCTATCACCCATTTTTCCTTAGCGTCTCTGATCTTGTTCCTGATTGCTTTCTGTTTATTCTTGTATCCCATCTTATTATGTTTGAATCCTCTTCGTTGTTCCATAAGTTCTAGTGTTTCGTCAGTGATTCATCACTGTTTTCTGGGTCTGACATTTGTAGTTGGATGTTGGTTTATGACTTTACTGACCTGGCTCTGGGACAATTTTAATACATAATTGGTGCTGATGTACCTTAGGTTATTGTTTACAAGACTTCAGAGAGAAGTATGGGACCTCAACGTTTTGCAGTGGTAAGTGTAAGTGCTGATCACCATTCTTGGGTGTGGAAATTGGGAAGTTAGTTTCCTGTTGAGTCCGTTTGTATCGACTTTAGCTTAATGCATGCTTTTCGTCTCTTTAACTGAACCTTAGTATCGGCAACTCGTGGGTTACGGTCAGAACCAATATCTGCACCTGGCTATAATCTGCCTACTAAATCAGATCTGCAACCTTTCCCTATTTTTGCATTAAAATCGCCTACAATGTAAGTGATTCTCTTCAGACTCCTTAGTGTTCCGCCGCGTTGTTCCACTTTGTTGTTATGCTTCTTATTTGTGGTGGGCGCATATACTTGTAGTATATTAATGGTTAATGGGCAGGTGTTAGTGTGAATCATAGAGAAAGTGTCGCAAGTTGGGGATTCCAAATAAATCTTATTTCATTTTAAAAGAAATGCCGGAGTTTCGGCCTTTATTTGGGCCATATAGGAAATACCCTTAAAGATGGTCTAAATAAAAGGCGAAAAGTCAGCATTTCTTTCGAAATAAAATCAATTTTATTTGAAGACCTAAACCTGCGACACTTTCCCTCTAATGATCTGTTACTACTTAAAGGAAATGAGACCAAACGATGTACCAAGAAATGCATGCTAGCATATGTTGAAAACTGATAATGCTTAGAGTCACTAGTAACATACCTAAAAGTATTTGTTTCTTTTCTATAAATATCACATTTCAACCGATTAGTATTTTTGACAAGAGTATCTAAGAATGGAAGTTGGTTATTTGTTTCTTGTTCCAAGGTAAATTAGATATAATTAGAAAAATAAATAGAAAACAGTTATTAAGTTATTCTACAAAATTACCAATAGTTCATTTGCGAATACGGCACACATTATTAACAAATCTTAACCAACTCGTGGAACGTATTTCTTGCATTGTGTAAACACCGAGAAACCAGCTGATTCTCCGTTATTCCGGAATGACACAAGTGGTACACCGCACGACATCTCGAAGGTTAAGCGGGAATCTCCCGGAACAGCGTTCTGCCAAGTATATAAGGAGTCGCATCGCCGATAGTTGTCAGTTCAGTAAAATAAAGTTCGGAATATTGTCGCAAAATTTAAATAGTTGTAAATAAATATATCTAGTAGTCGTGAGTGATCGTGTTTTCGGAGTGAAGTGTGTAAATAAATTAGTTAGCAATTTTCGATTGTTTTAATTCACATCTAACCAATGGGAAAAACGCTACAATACGGATTGTTACTATGAATACTATTAGTGAGAATATAGAGAAATTATGTTACTTGCGTTTAGATACAGCAGACCAATATGTGATGCACTGGTAGACCGTTAAAATGATGTCAAAAAAGTATTGGACTGGTTTTCTTCTTATGATGTGTTCCCAGAAATCATCGCTGTAGTTCTACTGTTGCTATTTTAACGTATAAGTGATTGTGATAAGTGATATAAGTGATTAACCATTTGCTCTTTTTGATGAAATGGGAATGCATAAGACTAATAAATCATCCTTGTATAATTTTTTTCAACCAATGTCTCTAGAATTAACTCCTTTTCATGATACATATTATATTATTGATGTCGGATTTCTTTTGCATCGTGTCATGCGGAATCGAGTTGTGCTATTTTTGACTGTTATGTTGATTAATAACGAAACCATATTGGTTTGAGACTTACGGTTGTTTTCGACGGTTATAACAATCAACGTAACAATACAAAAGTAATGGAACAGCAACAACGATCAGTAAAAACTATGTTTGATCCATAAATGACGTTAAGAACAAGATAATTTTCTTTCCAATGTGAAAAACAAACAGCGATTTATTGCATTGTTATCAGGAAAATTAAAAAAGAATCATGTCAACGTCGTGCAAGCACAGGATGAACATTGGTACAATTATATATTCTTCAAAAAGTTTCGATACTCACATCACTGTTAAATCACAAATTTAATTTTTGCACGCTTTGACTCGATCTGATACGACATCTGCTCTTTTCAATAAAGGCAAGGCAAAAGCAAAATATTTGAAAAGAGAAGTAACTTCAGAGATGCAGATAAATTATTTAATGAAGAAGAATGCTCTCGAGATAAAATTTTCACAAGCGGTATCAAAGCGTTATTGGCAATATATGTAAGAATCTCTTGACCATTGTCAATATAATTGCTTCGCGAAATCGACAATATACGATAAAGCTGTTAAATTTCCAATACCACATCTGGCATGTTTATCATCAAGTCCAAAAATGGATTGTTAAGAATTTGAATTTATTAGATTGGGAATGGACCCTGATTGATGATTAATTACAGCCAATACATACACTATTGCCGCATGCTCTTAATGATTTATTAAACACAGTCTATTGTACTTATACAAAAGTTTGTAACTCCACAACTTTACTGCAGACGTATTTTCGAAACTCAACTCTTAAATTGTCAAAGATTTGCATCATGTCACACTGATAACTAAGTAAAATAGTCCTATTTATTTAATTTTTTTCTCATAGACTTCATGGATTAGGCCTATTTGGGATACTTTACCTTTATGGTTACCTGCAAAAAAAGTACAATATTTTAAATGTCGAACATTGAACGGAAAATTTCTCCTAAAAAAAGACCTGTACGAAAAATATGCATAGGACCTTTATTGTGGAGAGTTTCATACTGAACCAAAAAGCTAATAAATCATTTTATCGTAAGATTGATAGTTTTAACGATATTTTAAAAACTGTTTTTTGTGACCATAAAAAAGCTTCACTTGGATTCATGGGGACTTTTTAGGGATGATTTCTAATGCCAAAAAGAAGCTTTGGAAAAAAAAATCAGACAGATGGGAATTGGTCTTCTTTTTGTCTAATAGTGCTGGACTATTAATTAGGAAATTGTTAAAGTATTTTTTTATTATTAAAGATTTTTTACTAGAAATATCGCCATTATTTAATTCAAAAATATTAAATAAATATATCCAGCTATAATTAATAATGGTAAACCCGATACATGAAATAAAAGACTTAAATATAAGTTAAAATAAATAATTAATAAAAAAATAATTAATTAGCGTCTTCATTTTTACCTCCAATAAATACGTTTCTAATAAAAGAATTTTTAGAAAAACGTCGTAACTCAATAAAAGTAAAATTTAATATAAAGTGTTTTTAATCTAAAGATCTATAAAAGCTAAAGGCTTTTAAGTCTAACACTCGCACTAGTAATAATAATATTTTCAACTTAAAAGCCTTTTTCCTCATCGCTTTAAAGTAAAGAAAAAACTAAGAATTTTTAACATCCGAATTACTCCATTAAAGCTTTTAAATATGCAAGCAAAATATTTTCATTTCAGAAGGTTTTTCCTGCTGCAATTTTGCGATATTCAAATTTTTCACTAAATAAATCCATCAAAATTTTATAAAATAAAGTTATAAAAGACACATTTACATTCTAGTTTCAATTTATATTGAAAATGTTATTAAGCATAAGCTTTCTATTTACGAAAACAATATAATATTGTAATTGGTTACCGGTCGGTCGCAATATTATTTATTGCGAACTAATTTAATTTCTAAAATAGTTTTCGATCCAGAGTTAAAGGGAATACAGTCCCTTATATATTGACTAATATTTTCATTACATCTTCCTAGTATTATTCTTAAGTCCCCTTACCAATTAACCCATCAGACTAGCAATTAAGCCTAAAAAAATATATTGATTAGTTTTGGTCTATTTGGACAATACGTCATCCGTTGATATTATATTATATGTATACCAATTATTGTACAGGCCATTATTGATTTGTTATTTATGTAAGAATATTAGAATCTGAATCGTTGTGATGGTTCAGTAAAATTCATATTTCATTTAACAAAAGCAATTGAATATCATTTCTAGTTTTAAAGGAATAAGTCTCTATATTATATTGCGTCATTCGATAGAGCGAAATATTCCCTTCCCTTTTCACTGACGTTCACAAGTAGAACTTTGTTTTTAAAAATGCCAGTATAGTAAGGTTATGCTAGCGATGTGACGTCACTGATCGATTTTTTGTTAATGAACTTAATACAATTGCATATAGAGAGACACACTTTAATTATTTGATGAGAACAGTTTCAATTATCGTCAATCATGATTTTGTTTCATTTTTCACTTGGATTTTATCAAATAAAACTGCATATATTACCTCTTGATATGGAAGATGTAGCATAGGAAGCAGAGGGTTGAGTATTATATTTCTTGTAAGCAGCACTGTTCATGGTTAGCTTTCTAACATTCTTGTCTGGATGAAAGACTATGATGTAAACTTTGGGTGAGTATAAGCATACCAAAGCGACCGTAGCATTCATGCTTGTTGCAATGCAAAGAGTGGTTATCTGTGTCTGAAAATAATTAAAAAAATTAATTAATAAAATAAGTTAAAATAGTCATATAAGAAAATTGTTTATAAAGTCTAGTATCATTCGGTTATAGCCACTAAATCTTAAATAATTATAAATATATTTTATTTCTAAATTATTTACATTTGTTATTATGGGATATTGTCACGTCAATTATATTACATTAAATACAAATAAAATACAAAAGACGATAACTTCTAAATCTAACAAATAAACTTGAAAATATAAAGGAACTAATACACATAAACTTATTAGCCTGACAAGAATGTCATATCTCATTTTCTTTTCCCTCTAATTTAAATTTATTTAAGCTTTAAATTTGTTTGATTATTATCGGTTATTTGTTGTAAAGTTTAATGGGCAATACTAGAGGCAACTATTTGCCATACGGCTCAATCTATGTGTTGGAATATTATTAATAAAAATATTTTTTTAAATTATATTGACCACCTTTATTACGGTTAAGGCCTAGAAGGTGAGAATCAAAAAAAAGAGAATAAAAAATGATGGGAATGTCAATACTGTAGCGTTTTTATCCGTTCGTTAGGTGTGAATTAAAATACTCGATGCACAAAAATAATCAACTAATTTGTTTACACTATTAAACACGATCACTTACTACTACTAGATTTATATATTTCCACAATAATTATTTAGTACTATTATTGTCCGATTTAAATATCGCGCCAATATTCCGAACTGTTAACTGGCAGCGACGCGGCTCCTTATATACTCTGCTGACCATGGTTCCGGAAGATTCGTCAATTCTCAATGAAGGAAAACAGATGGTATTCGCGGCGTTTTCAATATCGTTGCAATACGTTTAGCTGGAGAAATCTGTTGCAGGATGATATTCTAGGTTTAAAAAGCATTGTGCGAATGAACTTTCTTTTTCTGAATTAGAATTTAATTAGCTCTAGCACAGTTACCTTAGGCTAAAATAGCGTAGTTCACGTCTAGTAAACGGATATAGGAGTAGTAATAAAGTAGAAAAAAATTTATATCAATCTGACTTCGAAGCTGCCACCATACAAAGCAATGATAGGAGATCCTCCCTTAAGGAACATTTCTAAAAATTTTGTAATAGCTATCTGACCAAGATATTCTCATTAAGAGCTTTTAAGGAAAATAAGATAAACTCAGTTGTCTTTTGGCGGATTGGAGTACCACACCACTTTCAGTCCAGTAGTTTTTTACGTTGTTAATGGCCAGACTTTTTGCTCAGATCCTGTACTGTCATCGGTTGTATCCATTCCCGATGACAGTACCGAAGTGTTATCCGCAAAGAGCGAGAGATACCGGTTTTCAGAGTCAATCGAAAAAAAAATTACAAAGATTATGTCCCAGCAAGGTACACTGAGGAACCTTACCAGAAATAATTAAATAGACTAGAAGAAATCTTACATTGTTTTAGCTTTCTGTGAGCGCTTATTTAAAAAATCACTCAGCCACTTGGAAGAATTTTTTCATGTCTTATAATGTTCTTACTTAGAGGTAACTAGATTAATATTTATAAGAAGCACTTTTTTGATCAAAAAGCAAGCAAGCAAGTGGCATGTGTTCCTTCATCTAGATTTATTAATAGGTTAGGGAATCAACAATAGAATCTATAACGTCACAAAAGAGCATTTCATCCAAATCTGCTGAATGCTTAGATGAGACGGACAAAATTATTTGTTTAACGTCTCTTTATAATAGGGTCCCAAAAATATGTTTTCTTTTTTGAATTTCAGCAATGCTACTGTCCCTATAATTGAATTTCAGTTTTTGCCACTAAATATGAGCATAATAAATTCCGGTATCATTTTTTTTACACATTAATTTTTTATAATTTGCTACGAAGTGCATGATTTATTATTAGAATTGAGAAGCAAATGTTTATTGTATTCATTTTTAAAACGTACAATTCGTCAATTATGTTCTTGTTTTTAATATATTACACCCAAGCAGAACATTTTGATCAGTTGTGTATTGATACATTCTAAAAAGTTCTCTCAAAAAAATAGCTTTTTAACTATTTTATTTGTTAGCCAGGGCTTTTTTTATTATATATTTAATACGACAGCATTCAAGAGGGAAGGAAGATATAAAATCTTCTAAGAATATTTTAAAAAACTCTCCAAATTTGCGATTTAGATCATGGCGTTCATGCAAGATTTAGAGAGTTCAAGCTTAAATCTGCTGATATTTGATTCCTTATTAAAACACCGTTTATATAACGTAATATTTTCGTTTTATTCACGTCTCCTGCGTGAAATGATCTAATAGATCGCTAGCAATTATTTTAGTTTTAATTACGTCCACAGGTATTGAACTAAATATGTTATCTATTGTTGTTTTTGTATGCAGATATATTTTGGTATAATACCTGTAAAGAAAATAATGCATTTTTCATTACCCTAAGTTTCACTTGACTCCATTTTATTGAAATTAACGTTAAAATCACTATAGAAAAAAGCTGTGTCGGTTGGTCTTAATAGCCTTGACATTAAATCAATTAATAAATTTAAGAAAACATCTACATCATCCAAGGGGGATCAGTACAGATACCAAAAAACTAGAATTTCCCATCAATACACTGCAGCAAATATACTCAAATTCCTTCTCAATGCTGTTTATAGATAAACTTTTGATTTTGAAATTAATCCCAGTCCGAACAAATATTGTCATGGGGTTGGGAAAATCCTAAACTACCATTTTTCCTATTTATATTTTTCCCTCTATTTCCCTTTTTTGGACATCAATAAGTAATTTTAACCAGCAGAATATCAACAAAATCCTCGCTATCTCTCATACTACTTTATTATACATTTATGCATTTTGCATATAACAAGTCTGTGTCCATTATTAAGATTAATGATTACCACAATTACTAAAGAAATAGGGACGAAAATCTTTGGCAGGAATTTGAATATTCTTGGAAATTTTTTTCTACACTAAATGTCAATTATCTTAAAATGATCTTTAAACTAACACTAAAATTTTTAATTCTTCAAAAGTATTAAAAAAAATATGTTAAGTCCTAGGAAATAATTCAATGAAAAAAAACAGGAACCGCCACTGGTAGGCGGTGACATCAAAGCTTACTCAATCTGAATGTATATACCTAATGGTTTTATTATTATTATAGTGTTATTTCTGACTACCTACTTAATATACAGGGTGTTCCTTAAAGACGTGCTAATATTTAAGAGGGTGATTCCTGGATTCATTTTAAGAAAAAAAGTTCTTATGAACATATGTCCTAAACGTCTTAACTTTTCAGATACAGGGTGTTAAAGTTTTCAAAAAAAATCAATTTTTTAATAATAACTTAAACAATATTGTAGACATTTTTATGAAATTTGGTACATGTATTCCATGCATCAGGACGCATTTTTTGATGTGCAAAAAGAAATATTTACTCTGTCAGTGGCGTCGCTATTACTACAGGTCTTCTATTGAATATACTATGCCACTGTTTTTTCTTAAAATAAAAATTATTTTTCAAATCCTCAATCACTTTTTAACAAATTTTACTTCCCTAAAAAGCCAGCTCATTGCTATGGGCTATAAGAAACATGCATGGCGACTCCGCGACTTTATTTGCGTTAAATAAAGACGCGTTACGGCACTTTTTTACTCCCATTTACTTTTTAAACGCGTTAAAAACATGAGTATGTCTTAAATTTTTTAATTTTTTTAACCTTTCATACTCCTTGTAATAAATCTGATCCCTTAATTTGCTTGCAATCGACGAACAACCATTTTCACACCGCATCAAATTTTTAGGGAAGTAAAATTGTTTTTATTTTTTTAAGCGAAAACCATGCGTCGGATGAAGAAAAACCGAGAGATCAAATTTGCTAAAAAGTAATTGAGGATTTTAAAAATAATTTTTATTTTAAGAAAAAGCAGTGGCGTAATATTTGAAAAACTTTTTTTTGCACATTAAAAAATGCATCTCGATGCATAGAATACATGTACTGAATTTCATAAAAATGTATATAATATTGTTTAAGTTATTATTAAAAAACTGATTTTTTTTGAAAACTAACACCCTGTATCTCAAAAGTTAAGATATTTAGGACATATGTTCATAGGAACTTTTTTTCTTAAAATGGGTCCAGGAATCACCCCCTTAAATATTAGCACGTCTTTAAGGAATACCCTGCATATATAAAGGAATTTGCTACAATGAGAAGCATACGCATACAAAAAATACGGATAAAACAAATTATATTTATTATATATAAAATAAGTAAAATCATGTTTAAAAATCAACAACATTCTAATAATCTTTTTTTCAAACATACTATAATTCCTTCAAAATGTATTTTTTTCTTAAATGTGTCATGAGTGCGTTTTGAGTTTATGTTTAAACTGTCTAATTTTTAGTTTTACGCAAAAACTACGGCTACTTTTTGTGTACACATGTCTACAGAAATCATCATATAGTCCCTAATGTCCACTACTTAACGTAGGCCTCTCCCATATCCATCGGTCATCGTTTGTTTTCGCTACATGGCCAGCCCAGTTCCACTCTACGGTGGTTATCCTGACAACAACAACTGGCATTAGGAATCGTATCCTGCAACGAGACTCTTAACATTATTCTCTTCATCGCTCTTTGATTCACTTGCAATTTGTTCTTTTTGTTAATGTTAGACTCTCTGCATCATACGTCATTACCGACCGAATACACCGATCAAACATTCTTTTTAGACTCATTCAAATACTTGATCTGAAAAGGACTCTTAGCTTTCCAAATGCAGCCCAGGTTACGCTTATTCTTCTAACTAACTTGCTTTTATCTCATCGCTATTATCACTTATTTTTATCTCGTGACCCAAATACTTATAGGACGATACTGGTTTGATGCTGTTGCTGTCCACGGAGATATTCTTGACGTCAACCAGGTTGGTTATTAATTTGGTTTTAGAAAAGTTTATCCTTTGAAGCAGCGAAGAGTCCCTGCAACATTGTCTCTGCCTGGTCAAAGCTGTTAGCGATAATTTCGATGTCACCCGGATACTTAACCTTCTATCTATATAAATAACCATTCTATTCCAACCGATGAAGGAGTGTAGCTCTTTCAATACGAAAGGTCTCCATATCCTCGTAAATTCTTATAGAAACCTAGAAACCTATAGTCTATTTTATATTCAGTCAGCGTATCAAGCATTGCTTTTTGGTTGATAGAATCAAAAGCTCATAGGTTAATTGTAATCAATAGCCTTTTCAGTTAACGCTTGAATGGTTTGTAGATAGCCATTTGTTTCATATTTACTTACTTTTCCATGTAAATCCATCAAAATATATTGTTTATTCGATTTCAACCAAGTGTTTTTAGCCGAAATTTTAGCAGTTTTTAAATAAAACATAACAATTTTATTTAGCTCTAATAGCAGCGATTTTTATTAACAATAGCTAATAACTTGAAAAGCTGCAGCAAATTTATAAGCTAACTTAGAAATTGATTAAATCCACTTTAAAATCTGGTAGCTTATGGCTTTAAAGGAACCTTTTATTTATAGAAAAAAATAAATTAAAAGACCGTGGGTGCTGCTATCTTTTTAAAGGCAAAGATCTAAAGAATAAAACGCCTGGGCCCTTAGGATGCAGCAAAGCAAAAGAAAATTACTGGCTTGAAAAAAACAACAAAAATAAATTCCTTTATTGGCATTAATTTGTATTTTAAGCTCCGTTCATTACGCTTTGTTTCGCTTTCGAGCGTTTTTATTGTATACCATTTATAAGAAAATTAAACCAGTGAGCGCCATTGCCTGTCCCTTGCACATGTGCCTATCGTATAAATTCCCAAATTTACTTATTTTTTTTTTGCGTCCGGCGAATAATATTTTGCGACCACATAGAGAATAAAAGATAAAATATTGAATTAAGTTTGGGATGTACCATATATATATATTTGAAAGGGACAAGATTCCTCCCCTAAGGATATTTTCAGATAAACCAGAATTTCCCGTATAAAATTTTCCATTTCCATTTCAAATAAATGTATCAGGGAAATGCGGCCCACATTTGTATTAATAAGACTATTGTGTAATCAAAAGAGACAATGATAAGGGTCCTATATGTAATCCTTTATTTTTACCGTTAAATTTGTATAATATATTCCCTTTATTAATTTTCTTAATGATTATTTCTCTTTGTGTTTCTTGAAGAGAACACATGCAAGGAGGAAATATGCGAAAATATATTAAATTAATTATCCGTGAGGTTTGAGGCTCGATCACTCGAGTTGACTCCACTTTTTAATCATTGTGTTCAAAACAATTCGGTTAACCATCAAGAAATAACAATATTGTTATGAAAACGTAAATAGCGTTTTTTCTTTCGTCAGGTGTAGACTAAAAAAAAATCTAAAATGGTTCACTCACGACTAGATATTAGACGAGAGATCACGACGAGATACTTATTTTTACTGTGTTGTCTGTATGTATTTATAACTATTTAAATTTCGCGCCAATGTTCCGAAATTTACTTCACTGAACTGACAACGATCGGTTATCAGATGAAAGATGCGGCTTGTTATATATTCGGCTGAACGCTGTTTTGGACGATTCTCGCCAAACTCTTATACGTCGTGCGGGCTGTCACTCAGAGAATTATCTGGTTTCTCGGTGTTTACATAATCGTTACAATACGTTAATTATTGTCATAGATTTTGTAGTGTTTTGCTCGTATTCTGTAGGTTAAATTTATTTAGGGTTCTACCTACGTTAAGTTTATTATTTTCACCTATAGTGTCTAGTTTTTAGTAGTTCTTGCTTAAGTAGTTGCTTGTTTAAGGACTTTTGTTGATTTGGACGCGTGACATTTCAATCAGTTTTGTTGTTTATCTTCGAAACAATTAGGTCAACGACAGTCAACGCGAGTCAGGTTAAAGTTTTGACATTGTCAATAAGAAAATGTCGTGTGTTCCAGAAAAGAGTTCGTTTCTGAATTACGTTACAATATGATACAATTAGCAATAATTCAATAAAGAGCACGAACACAATTACATGAGCGTTCATTTCATAGCGCCACTATATATTCTAAATATTAAGTATGTTATACTCCATCTAAAAATGCAAATGACGTTGACGTTTTGACGTCAAATGTTACATTAAAGTAGCATAAAGATGGTCCATTAGGTTGCGATATGGCCATAACCGATAGAGGATATATATGAATACTCCTACATTTATTAAGTGGATAAAACATTTTAAACCAAATCCAAATGAAGACATTGCATTTTTATTGATTCTTGAGACTGGACCGCTGTATTCTCCGTCCTCTTAAGGCTTATTATAATGCAGCTGTAGATTTCGGCGATATTTCTAACCCCGGTTAAACGTTTAGTATCTATATTATTGCTGAATCTTTTAGGGTAGTATTTGAAAAATGAAGTACTGTTTTTCATCCGTTTTACTAGAACGCTTTCTCGGGTGTTGATTTCCTACCATTGGAGGTCACAGATCAGCCATCGGATGATGAGCAGTGCGATGATTACCGACAGCTAATATTTAATAATGGTGACAAGGAATTAGAGAATTGTGCTGCTGCTTCTCAGGAATTTTTATATAATTAACCATCCACTTCAGCTTTGGTTAATACCTCACCAGTACCAAATATCTCAGAAAACGGCCAACCTCAAGTGGACGCATTGACACGATCAGGTTTGACAACACCTAAAGATATAATCCCTCTTCCTTAAATCAAAATTAGAAGAAATCGTAATAGAAAAGGATTCAAATCTGAGTTGTTAACATATAAGGAGAGCATTATAGAAAATGTGACCAAGCAACTTTTCCCTGATATAAAGCCAACAAACAGAAAGAAAAAAAACAACGAACAATCCTATTCAGAATCCGATGCTAAGTATTCTGTTCATGATAGTAGCTCTGAATATCATTTTTCAAGAAATAAAGGTACTGCAAAGTTTTGAATTAATAATGCCAAATGATTGAATGGTGGTTAGAGTTCAGGGAAAAACAAGACTGCTTTTAGACACGACGTGGTTAAGATTATTGCTATTTATCTAGGAGGTTACTGAGCCATATTTTACAAGCGACTACCGTATACGTACAAGTTTTCAGAATCAAATAAAAAAATTCTGATTGCTGATGACAATATAATATTAAAACCTACTGAGATAAACTCTTCACGTTCTCAAGATTGTTTTCAAAGAAAACTTGACTATTTTTAATTTTGTACTAAATAATAGTTTTATTAGGCAAATAGTCCACATGGGATTATTTATTTATTCCACTATTAGTAAAGGACTGGAAGGCCAAGATATTAATTCATGAGCTGATATAGATGGGTACAGATTGGAGAAATGTACGAGTAATAATAGTAGAACAGGAGTGTTTTTGGCCTTAATTAATTGTAATATTAGACATAGTGTTAAATCTGTGTCGGGTGATTATAGTGTCTGGTTATTGTCTCTTGAAATTCACATATCTGGTAATAAATATTTATGTTATGTGTTGTACCATCCACCGTAAAAAGAAAATGCCAAATTTATAGATTTTTTTAACGAATATTTAGAACAGATTGGTGATTTTGATGGTACTAATATTTATATAGGAGATTTCGACATATCGAAAATAGTCAATTAATTTATTAAGACACTTCACTACGAAAACACGATCGTTCACGACTACTAGAGATATTTATTTTTACGGTACTTACTTACAACTATTTAAATCTGGCGCCAATATTCCGAGCTTTACTTCAGTGAATTGACAACTGACTACTATCGGCGATGTGGCTTCTTATATACTCGGCAGAGCATCCCGGAAGATTCCCGCTTAACCTTCGAGATGTCGTGCGGCGTACCATTGTGTCATTCCGGAATGACGGAGAATCAGCTGGTTTCTCGGTGTTTACAATATCTTTTTATGGCAAAAAATATTACATGGTATGTATACCAATGAGTTCAACCAAATAATTGAAACAATGATCAGGATAATAGCAAGTAGCCAACCCTAATTGATTATACAGTTACCGATTATAGGCATTCCATTCGACGCCTAAACCAATTAGTATCCATTCTATAATAATAATTAAAGTAAGTTAAAAAAATGAATAACCCATCGAGATCATAATTCACCAAAGGTCATTTAAAAATTATAATAGTAATCGGCTTCAAAAGCAAATGCTTACAAAACAATAGAATAATGGTGGCTCAGATTTCAACGATATTAGTGCCACTTTGGACAGTATATGCCCGAGAATTAAAATTGTTCAAAAACAGAAATATTTAAATAAACGGATAATACTATTATAGTACCTAATGAATCACACGAGAGGCTGATATTCCACATGGATTTAATAATTATTTCGTTGACAGCATATACGAAATCTTAGAAATTATACCAAACAATCCATTGAGCTAACACCTTGTTCCAGGATTCCTGAACCGGTCAGTATATTTTCAGCATTTGATAAAATCACTACGGTAGAAACCTAAAAAAATACTGGGAGTGGCGAGAGTGGGATTTCGAAGCAGGTGCTTTGTTATGTGAGATATAATTAACACATCCTTGAGTAGTGGTGTTTGCCCGGATTCATGGATATTGTCTATTGTTATTCCTGTGCCCAAAGTACAAAATTACTCATATGAGTTCGCTATCATAGTATCTATGATGCTTCTCTCAATGCCATTGATTCTGATAATCTGGTTCTTGCTTTGAAGATAGCCTTTGAAATCATAGATATTCTAATTGAGAAATTGATGCAATTAAGTCTTAGACAAATGAGACAGATTCTTAAATTTAATAGTTAGACTCCAGTTGTGTCGATGTTAAGTGTCTTAGGTATAGTAACGATATTGTAAATGTCAAGAATACCAGTTGATTCTTCGTCATTCCGAAATGACACAAGTAGCACACCGCACGACGTCTTGGAAGGTCCGCGAATCTTCCGGTATCATGGTCAGCCGAGTATATAGGGAGCCGCATCGCCGCTGGGAGTCAGTTATCAATTGAGTCGAAGTTTTGTTCGGAATATTGGCGCGATATTTAAATCGGACATAAGGAGTAGTAAATCAATACGGTGAAAATAAATATTTCTAGTAGTCGTAAGTGGTCGTATTTAGAAGTGTTAGTGTGTAAATAAATAAGTTGACTATTTTTGTGCAATCGAATATTTAATGTACACCTTACGAACGTTACAGTATATTTTCTGTTTTTCAAAAGATTAGGTTCAATGTTTACTTGTGTGTTTTTAAATTAAAACCTGATTACATCGTACAGATGTAATTATCTGTACAGACGTATACTACAGATGTACATAGATTTAACACTAGTAATCGCGATAATTGCATCTCAACAAATAGGTATAATACATCCCATTTTCGATACTTCATAGGAGTTTAACAATCTTTTAGCCAACATCAAAAACTGTCATATTTTAAATGAGGTGAAAAGGCTTTTGAGAAGGTTTATTTTAAGTAGAGTATACTAAGTTTGTCTTTTAAATTTTATATTTTATTTTTCCTATAATAACATTATTTTATTTTTTTAAGATTAAGTAATTAATATTTAATAACTTTGTAGCACTTTTATTTTAATTTAAACTGGTACCTAAACAAATTACTTTTTGATGGAAAAAAAATGAAACTGAACAAACAAGAAATGAAAAAAAAAATATTAAAACACCTGTCCATTTTTCCATTAATCTTAATTACTTTAAAAGCATCTAAAGAAAATTTCAATGATACAGCGCAGGTTCATTCTCAATACCGGGACAACAGTTTCTGAGTCATTAAATTTCGCTCATTCATTTTATAAACATGTCAGCAGACAATAAGGATTACGGAAATGATAAAATAATATGGAATTGCGTACGACCCTGCATCTTTCTTTTAATACCCACTTGCTTCTACAGTAAACAAATAATATATTATTATGAAAATATAAATACGTTAATTATTCTCCTAGTTTTTGTACTATTTTATTAGTATTCTGTAGTTAAAGTTGATTCGTAGGGTTTATTTTGGGTTCCACTTACGTTTGGTTAATTATTTTTATCTATAGTGTTTAATTTTTAAGTAGTTCATCTTGTTTTAGAGCCCCATATATATTATTGTAAATCCCTGTAGTTTTAATTTTCTAGAATTTGTATACTTGCTTGCTTTGACAATAAAGATAATTCTAAATATTTCGAAACTGTTCCATCGGGTTTTAAAAATGACGCGCTTCGTGACATTTCATTCAGTTTTAATTGTTTAGTCAGTTTTTACCTTGGAAACAATTAAACGACGTCAAGGCGAGTTAGGTTAGTGTTTTTGACGTTGACAATAAAAGTGTGTTCCCAAATTTCGTTACAATATTATCTACATCTAATGTAAAAACATTAGAGCAGGTTACATGTGTTATTAAATAAAAAATTCTATATATATCTGCGACATTTCTCCTAAAACTAATCTTGAGTTTCATTTAAACGCAATGGAAATAGGAGAAATGATATTTTTATTTCTGTGCTTAATTTATTCTAATCTCACTAGGAATAGCTCGTGCTTTTTAATAAATTATTGCTTGCAAGTAAACCGGCTTTTCACAACGCTGTAAACAACAATAAATGGAACTCTAACGTTCTTAATGTGCCAGGCTACCTAATGGAGATTTTAATAATTCAGTTAACAATCGATTTTACTGCATCTGTCAAGAAATGCATTTCTTTTCCAAAAGCGAAATTTTCTTTGTCTTACGTTTGAATTGCTGCTTTTCGAAATCTAGATTATTAATAATTCAACTTTAAAGGGATTATTGCTTTGCTTATGTTTGTCAATATAAATGGATGAACTGCTTTAAAACTTGAAAAACGCATTTTTTTATTTGCTTATTGTATCTGAAAATTTTGAAAAGAGTACGTACGTTACATAAACATTGCGGTAATTATGAGTTAAACATCTTTTTAATATTTGATAAAGTAATAGGAACTTGCCATAATCAGTGCGAAATCTAAGAGTTCTAAATTAATGTTCCTACTATATCTAAAAAGGTAAATCACTTTAAACAAACAGCGTGCTCCGTTTTTACTTTTAAATCAGGACGCCATGTAACAGTCAGGATTTGAAACAATAATTAAGGTATCTGGATTAGAAGAGGTAACCTATTCAAATTAATTTGAATTGAAAAAATAAAATAAAACGAAAGTAAATGGATAGTCGAATAAAGGTATGGTGGATTTTTTTAAGCGGAATAAACCTCAAACCTCGTTCAATGAAAATCTGCTAACTTATTATTATTTATCTTAAAAAGGGGGAAGTTTATAAAAAAAATTATTATTAGTCTAGATTTTCTACTATCTGTCTTCTCTTAAGAGATTTTGACTATTGTAAAAGTGACAAGTCAGCACTACCCCATAAATAGCGACGATAATAAACTGCATAAAAGGTCACTAAATAAAAACGGAACGTTTATTCCTTCCGATTTATTCGAAACCGCCTCTTTCATTTCCCTTTTCCGAAAGTGATATAATCGGGCCGACATTTCAACTGGAATCAAGTCGCACAAAATACAATTGCGAAAATCCCGATATCGACCTCTGGAGGAAGATGATAGTCCGGGAAATTTCAGTTTGCTTAAGTACACTTAATTACTCCGACAAATTCGCAAATTTTATCGAAACAATTTTCATTTCCTTACAGATCCGTTACCTAAGGTATCAGATATCAATTTATCAGAACACATAGTGTATTCCTGAATAAATCCATATAAGAAAAGTTAACTTACCTCATATGAATTTCCAGTTCCAAAATAGATCGGAATGAAGGCAAGCCAAATAACGCAGGTAGTATACATGGTAAAGCCGATGAATTTGGATTCATTAAAGTTCTCCGGAATTTTCCGGGTCTTTACGGCATAAACGGTGCATGTGGTAATGAGCAGCATATTGTACAGTTGCGAGAAAAGGAACGACATATCTTGGATCTTGCATTTCAGAATTACCTGCAACAATAAAGGCGTAATTGGACGCTTAGTTTCTGCTGGGTCCTAGATTTCTTTAGAGAAAGAACAAAGGTATACATTATGTACAACATTATATACATTATGAACAAAGGTATACATACTATGTTGTGCAACGTTTCAGACAAACTAACAAGTTTTATATAAATTAAACGTTTGTTCAGTACATTGTTGATGAGAAAAATTAACTTTTAAAATTTGTCCAGGCTGCTGTGGTCAGTTTCATTAGAAACTAGCAGTTTTTTAGAACTTTAAGCAGGTTTATTTCCGATGTGGCAAATAATTTCATTTGTATAAAGAAAGAGATTGAAGACGTACAAATGTACGTAATATTTTACATACTTTTTTGGATGAATCTGGAAAATTGTTTTGGGTCGAAAGAATATATATTTTTCATCATTTTTATGTTTGGTCTATTAGATTATTTATGGGTACTATGTGTCTCATATGGGCAGTTATTCCTGGGTATCTCCTTTACTCTTATATAAATATGCAATTTTACTATTCTCACTAACCTGTACCATTATCACTGAAATTTTGAATACCACGAATAAAACGAGCTCCTGTCTTTTGTTTGTTAAATACAGGGTAAAATTTTTTTTTTCTAAAATTATGTTAAATTTTAGGACGTGATAAGTTAAAACTACATCAATTAGGTATTTTTTTACGTATAATTCAATTGTGTAATCGAAAAACATGTCGGTAATTTTTTACCGACCGATTAAAATAATATATAATAGTACAAGATCAAATATTGACAAAAGCCTTAAAAGAAGCAAGACGTATTACGTACCACCATAGGAGGAATTGCGGGAATTGCGAATATCACAATTAAATTGAGGCTCCTTAGGATATCAAGTACTAAATTAAGAATAGAAGAAATTGACAAAAAATAGCCTTGTGGAAGGTCAAAGGCCTCGTACCTCGTACCTCGTACCATAAATTTATTTATATTTTCACAATTTGTACATTCAATTTAATATACATTAGAGAATTATTAGTGATACGAAAGTGGGTGACAAATTGTACAAAATGCACCTTGTGCGTGGTAAACTATAAAGAATAAAAACCTCAAGTTTTATTTGTGGTTTTATTAACAGAACATTATTTATCATAAAAATGCTTTTCATTAGATAGGTACCTTTACTCTAATTAAGTACATACGTTAAAAAACGGAGAGTTCATAAACGTTAAAATTGTTTACATTAAAAGCATAATCTATTATTAATAAATATTTTTTGAGGACGTCACTGGTAAAGTTTCCTTGTGTCGTTAGCATCAACAGTGCGATCGAGCGGCGTTGCGATGTTGTTGCCTTTTTCTTAAATATACGTTATCTACATTCATCTAACATTGAATATTTACTTCTTTATAGAGTGTATCATTATATTTTAGTAAAAAAAATGATTTATATTTTACTAAAGGGGAACAGTCGTATTGTTTTGTACCTGTGAAAAATAAGTGACAAATTTGTATGAGATTATAAAGTGTTTTTTGCCATTTCTACATAATATTTGGCATCATCACATAGATTTCATGGTCAACGATGATCAACGATGAATCAAATATTTTAAATCAGACAAATTAAAAGAAACAAACAAAGAAATTAATACATCCAACACAAATGTGCGTAACAAACTCATATGCACTGCTAAGAGTAGGAAACAGAAAATCAATGCCATTCAGTGTAACATCGGGAGTCGGGACTCAAACAAGGAGACCTTCTTCTCGTTATTTAATTTTGCCTTGGAATATGCAGTTAGCAGAATAGCGTCAGAGCTAATAGAAGGTTTTGCTCATGGAGATTGAAAATGTTTTCACAGTTAAAGGTTGAAACAAGTAATTTGGGTCTACGAGTAAACGAAAAAAAAACAGAATCTAGGCATATTACAAAGAATCCAAAGCCTTGAATCAGGCAGAATATAACCCTTAATGAGTTTAACTTTGAAGTGGTTGGTTAAGAAATTTAAGCACATCAGGTAATCACGGATGACAATCGAGTAGAAAAAGATGTCTCAGGATGAATAGTGGCGTGATATAGGGTTTTATAGTCTCTCATAACCCTATTGAAATTTAAACTGCCAAAGATTATGCTTCTTTAAACTTCTTGTATTTGAAAGAAAAGTTCTCAGAATGATGTTTGGACTTAATAGAGATGAATGAAATAACAGGGTTGTGGAAAAGACTACAATGCTGAATTGGCAGAAATGGCAGTGAGAACATATTCATGCAGACACATGTAGTAAGATCGAAGAACCACAGATTGATAAAGACAACATTCCTTGAGAAATCAGATGACAGAAAATAAATGGGTAAACCAAGAAAAAGATGGAAAGATGTTGTAGCAGGAGAAGTCCAGCAGTGCAAATACGGGATCGTAAGAGATGGAGAGCAATAGTGTATGTGGCTAAGACTCACCTAGAAATATAATGCCAGGAAAGAAAGAAAGAAGAACAAGTATTATTTAACACGTATGACGTTGTTCGGACCATAATGAATATATTCCTTAAATCCCTTATCCTCCACTCGCATTCAATTAGATAGTAATCCTTAATGACATTGTGAAGTAAATACGCATGAATTGACCTATAAAATACGAGGTAATGGCCAGTTTCCCATTAAGGGATTAAATGAACTGGAGATAATTTTAAAGCATCGAATGACCCGTGAATTGACCGAAAAGTATCCAAAGGCATTGAGAAATAAGATATTTAACAATTTAGAACGAAGAATAGAAGGCAACACAAAAAATATATGGATTTATATTCTGGGAAATAAGCTAGTGATCATAAGAGCTGCATTGACTCAAAACAAGCCTCTTAATGAAGACTTTGTGATATATGAGAAAAAATTGAATGCATATATATTCGCTATTAAGAAGAAACTAATATAATTATTTTTAGATAGACTATTTTACTAAAATGATATATTATCAAGTTTCTGGGAGGCAGAGGTTAAGCTTTAATTTTAAGCAGCTGCTATTTTTCTGCATAATATTTTAGACCTAATTTAAATTAATAGAATTAATATTTAAATGAATTTTTTTCCGCGTAAAATATGGAATACTTCTATATGGAAGGCCTGTGAGTAACTTTTAACACGTGCTTTGTCGTAATTATGTAAAAGATGATTAAGAAGGTGTTATTATAGAGGGCCAAATCGACCCAATCCACTCCAATGTAGCAATATTTTCATTCGTTTACGATATGTATTAATTGTTAAAAAAAATTCATTGAATTTACAAAATAATGAATTATTGAAAAATTTTCATAAGAACGAGTATTGGTTTAATTAAGCCTAAGTAATAATAAAAAATAAGATTTTATTGGCCAGGTATGTTCAGGTGCATAGGAGACTAAGGTGCGACCAAAATGTAATTCCTGATTTATCCAAAATTGCCCTTATTTTTTTCTTAAATACTTTTTAGTTTATCTTTTAACTTTAAATTTTTTTTTAACATGGCAGAGTTGTGATGGTGCTAGTAACGTTTTTAGTAATTTTAAAATTTTTGTTTGGTAATTTCTCATCACGCAACGTATCGACATAATACTATGTGTATTGAAATCAAACAGGATTAGGGAGTATAAAATATAGCTCCCAGTAAAGTATTTTTTATATATGAGGAAATTTAATTAAATTATAAAAAACTAAACATAACTTACCGTTTTACGAGTAGGATAGTAATACCTAGTCCCCGGAGGTTCAATGATCATCCAAACAAGCGTCAATATAATCTGCACAGCAATAAGGGTACAAGTAATAATGACTTGGGATTTTGGACTAATATAACTGGGCCGTTTTGCCGATTTTGAAGCTGAGTCAAAGATCCTAGATATCCTGTTGGTTTTAGTGAGTAATGCGCCGTAGATAATGGAAAATCCTACCCCGACGCCGAACCTTTGGGTAACGCAGATGGCAAACGATGGTTTGGCTAGTAAAGCGAACGTGTTTAGGTAGCAAAGGAGAATTCCAAATAGTAACATGTAGCTCAGCTCTCTTCCAGATGCCCGCACTAATGGCGTATCATTATGTTTTATAAACAAACCTGAAACAAATATTTTTATTAAAAATTATTATATTGTAAAATGTCCTTGATGGGGGGCCAAGGATTTTATTTTCTATTAACTGTTTTTTTTTTAAATATATTTTACTTATTTTGGGTGCAAACTTTCCGTTTTTTAAATTTGTACTGCACTGATACATTTTAATTATAACACCTTGTGCATGGCCAGAAGCCTCGCACTACCGTTTCCACTCACAATATCAAGAATCGAACCTGATGTTACTGGACAAACCCTCAAAAGCAGAAAATCCACACAAAAATACAGACCGATTTTTCTACTAAAGGCTGTTTCAATAAGAACCCAAGATTTAAATTTCGCGCCATGTTTGACAGCCATAATGTGACAGACGGAAGTTAGTGAACGTGGAGGATTACATGAGAACAACGCGTCCTGATTGTCAAAAATTATTATTAATATGGTTATCCGAAGTCGCAAGTTTATCGCAATAAACCTGCAATCAATAGAGCATTGAAAGCCGAAATTAGACGCTATATCAATAAAATACTATCACATGTATACAATGATGTTATTGAAAATTTCATCAAAATGGTACGCGTATGCCAGCAAACCGTGCACGTCATTTACAAGATATTCTATTTCATACATAATTCCCAAATGTATATTCCCTAAATCAGTAAATATTTCAATACTTTGCTACAGAAAGCCATGTTTTATTGAACATTGAAATCTTGTGCTTTTATTGAAATACCCCAAAGATGTCCTTTGAAAGGTATTGGAACAAATCATGACAACGAGACTTTTTTTGAAACTGGACTAAACGATAACAAATTTGGATTAAGAAAGCAAAGGTCAACACTAGACGCAATACAAAAATTACGAAAATCGCACTGTCAAACAGAGGGGAATTCATCTCATTAATATCCATTAACGTAAAAAATGCATTTCATTCACATGATGAATATATAGACTATATTTAGGCATAATTAATATAAAAAAATATAAAATCTTGCAAGCTCAACTACATGATTGGAAATATTTAGAAGTTTTGTAGACATTTAGAATATTCACTGTCCAATCCATAGTCTATATTGAAACTCCTTTGTAATTATCTTGCTGGAATAAAAAATCTTGACGGATATAGGGCCAGCGGGATTTTAAGGGATATAGATAGATCATAATAACTAAACCTGTGGGAGCAGATAACGAAATTCTTCTCCCACCGTATATAAAAAGTTGAGTATTTCTTTAATTTGGTCTTCAATAATAAAGTGTCTAAGTAAAATCACAATTTTGTTGAATAGAAATTTTAACATAAAGTTGAGGTTTACTCAATGATGGTTAGCTTAGGCATAGGACATAGAAGTAGTAAAAGTAAAAAAAAGTTCTCGGGTTTATATAGAAGCGGCAACATCGTATTATAAAAAACATTTTTCGATGATGAATTTTTACCAATCAAATTATAAATATCAAATTTTCAAAAAAAAAACGAACCCCTACTTTTCGAGAAAGCGATGTTCTCTCGCGAAGTATCATCGTCTAAATTATTCTTATCTCTCTCCACATTACGTAAAACCGACGTACTTGATAGATCAAACATACCGCTTGTTCTGCAGTCAAATTTCGATGAATAATTACCGTTATTAACTGGTTTTTTTTCTAACTTTAACATCTACTTTCTTGTTAATAAAATATAGGATTTTACCTTCTATCTTATACTTCACGAAAATTGCCCTAATTTACGAAACTATGAGTACTAATGCCTTTAAGATTGAAAATCTAATTGCGTTTGGTGCAAGGTTGTCAATATTCGAATATGCTTTAGGCGACAATGTAAACACACGATCTGAATATAAAGCCATTAAGTTCTACACACTACTATGCTGTACAGATTGTCTTTTAAATCCGTTTAATACAAGCGATAATTAAATCCAGTTATACCCATATTTGTTAGATGCCATTTGCATATAGAACGGTTCATTTTCCTATAATTTGATTGATACGGGCAATAATGCTGTTTTAACTCTATCTAACAAAATAAATTAAATTTGATAGACAATTTACTTACCGATTACTCCAAATGTGGCGATGATTCCTAGACAAGAAAATATAATGGGGATAATGGCATAGAGAGAATTCCAGCGCATGTACTCAACTTCCAAGGGATAGCAAGATGTTTTATCGGAGTAAGGCCAGTACCCTGGACCACAATCTCTGCAAGTAAACTCGTCAGCAACGAATTCATATTCTTCACATTTATCGCAGATCCAGCAGCATGTATCACCCTGAAAACGAAAAATATTGTATTTACCAAAAACTAATTAATAAATCACTTAATCATGTAGAAGGAGATTGAAACAGTAAGAGAAGATTTACTGATTTCAAAATTAAATGTAATAAATCCCATACTATACTATATCCATGCTCATCAATCATGCGTCATGTTCTTTTCAAGTGCAGCTGACTCAAAAATTTACACTTGTACTTTAGAGAAACATCGGAGGAAATAAGCTAATTTAGTTTTAGTTACATTCACTTTTCCTCTATTAGCTGGCCCCAGGCCAAGTGTGAGAGAAATATCTGTTTTAACCGCTATGGAGCAAAACGACATATTAGAGATATTGCCAAAACGGCTTGCTAGATGGCGCCTCTGCAATCCTTTATAAATGCCGTTAAGCTACTCCGTATTGTGTGTCATAAGTTAGTTCCCCTTAAGCAAATATGTGGGTAGCACGTGGTCGAAATTTTCACACCAAAAATCTTTGTTCTTGCGTTTGTTTGAAAGCGTATAACCTGAAAACAAAATAGCCAGGTAAGACGATACTTTTAGATCAAGTAGTAGGGCTGTAACTCTAACAAAAACCCAAGTTTATTAATGTTAAGTTCTTGTGTTTTTTTTAATAATTATTATTTAATGTGTGACTGAGTACGACAAAATGACATACGTTACGATAGAGTAAAATGTCATTTTGCTCTCAAAGGTTCTTAAAAATATAAATGCTTATTTTTCTATTAGATATGAATTAAGGGCACCCAACTATAAGAGAAAGCCCGAAAGGATGTCTTGGAGCTAGAATTCTATGCTGTACAAGTTATAAAAAATAATGTACTGGATTGGCTTAAAGCCTTAAACGTATATAACGTACCCCAGGCTACTACTAATACATTACGAAGGCATGCGTTAAAGAAAAAAAGAGTTGAAGACGGGTGAGAAAAGGCTAAAGAATGTTAACTAGAAAAAAAGCTTTAGAGTTAGCTCACTTATCAGTTAGCGGTAAAACGCCAATTTCCAAAAAAAAGAAACATTTCGGAGACTAAACTCTGACATTTCTTTGAGAAAGTCCAAAGCAATATCCGCGGCGAGGGCTCAGGCTTTTAATAGACCTCAAGTTGCCGAATTTTTCAAAACATTAGAAGAAGTTGTTGAGTATGAAAACACACGCCCCATGAGAATTTATAACTCAGATGAGCGTGCGCTGTCAACGGTACGACGTACTCAGAAACTCTTCGTCACAGCAGGAAACAAGCGCAGAAAGAAGATCTTAGTAATATAAAAAAAACTTAATTCTTGCTTAACGTAACGAGGATCATACTCTTCCAGGAGCATTGTTGCTAGCTCGAGAGTCCGGATAGATGACAGGCCCAGTTTTCCAAAAATAAAGGGTAATTCAATTAGGAGGGCAAGATTTTAGTATTTATTTAAACAGGGTTTTCTGTACGAAAGCTGAAATATTTACTAATTTATAAAATATACATTTGGTAAACTGGGAAATGACACGACCAGGAGCAAACTTGTGCAAGATCGTCAAGGTTTCACGGGCGCAATTCCAAGGTTTCACATGTCGTCAAGATCAATAGCTTTCAAATGAGATACAAGAAACTGTGGTATTATAGCACGTTAATGTTTGTCAATTACCGTTACTTTATTACCTTCTTCATTTCCGAGAAAAAACGGTTCAAGGAAAATTAAACGAATAATTCCTCCAGACATAATACACACCATACAGTAACACGTTGTGGATATATTGCATTCTGATGAATCATTCGTAGATTTTCTAAGCTCTAAATAGACACTTTTACCTATTAACGAAATTGTCGCGGTAAAAATAAGCCTCATTACTAAAAATAATTTTGTTTGTAAAATTAGCAGGTTGCTCTAGGATCCAATTGGTAGATTCCCCTCGATATTCCTGGTCTGCTGGCAGAAGTTAAGTCAGTTGGATTTTGTAGGCATGCAGCTGTTAATCTTTAGAGACAATTCGGCCTCTACAAGATTGTATCATGTATTTCCCATCACTAACTGAATCAGTACTTTCGAATTTTTTGATTATTCTTTTTACAGTAGATGAATCAGGAATAATATATCAACCGAACTTTGAACGCATTTTACGAATAGTGGCAATTAAACTTTCACCATTTTCATAATAATTTTTGACAAACGCCTTGTCCTACCGTATAATGCTACATGTTTACTCTTATCGATAAACTTTCGATCTGTCACGTCATAATTATGTGACATTATGACCGTGAAACATGGCGCGGAGTTCACATCTTGCGTTCTTATGGAAACACATTTTATTTGAAACACATTTACATTTACAAAAACACACCAAACAAAATCTAGATGATTAAGTTTTCAATCAAGCCACAAATATTTAGACGCCACACTGCCCACATCGCATGCAACCCTTGGAAATGTCTTTCTTTTGATCGCTTAAGAAATCAGGAATGGTTAAAAAAACCCAGCCAGGTAGATTGGTCACCTAATTTTAAATCGGTTGTTTATTTAACGAAGCCTATTGCAAAGTCGCACCAGTGCAAAATGTCAACGGATTTGCCAAAGCTGGAATGGTTCCATTTAACCCAGACATTTTAGCGGAGTATATATACGAAGCTCCAGAAGCCACCATATATTTCACTTAATGAAAAATCTGAACCTGGAACCAGCACTAAAAGATTAGAAGATTATATATAATATAGTAGAAGATATATATAATAGATTACTTCTAATAAAAATTCCGATTCAACAGCTATTCCAAGTCAATCTGAGTCTGACATATAAACCAACAACAAAGGACAAACTAGGCTTGCAGTCACTTGCAGTAATTTCACCTAAGCTCATCTCCAGCTGGCCGTTTTGTATCTGAACAAGGGAAAAGAAAACCAAGAAAAGGTTAACGTGTGTACTAAATTCAACTCGAGAGTTAGAAGAAGCAAAATAGGAAAATCAACAGGAGGAAGTCATTGAACCGAGAAAAAAGAGAGAAGTAACTAGAAAAGTTCACCTGGAATCGTAATCTAAAACAGAAAAAGAAGCTTTTTCCGGAGACGACGATGATGAGAGTACTTGCTTATACTTAAAAAAAAAGGAGAGCTATGGTTCCAGTGCCATTTTTGCAAGAAATGGGCCCATGGAGACTGCGTGGGAATCGGCAAAATAATAAAATATATATTTGTGAAGTTCGCCATTAAAAAATAAGCCTGTATCATTTTGCCCACCCGAACTTATTTTTTATGAGAGTTTATTTATACGTCAGAGTGTTTTCCATAATAACAAAACAAAGTAAAAGATAAGATTGCATGTTTGTTTGTTTGTATCATTTTGTACACCTTTCCTATATGATGATGAATGTCTGATGGATTACAACACACTTAAAATGATGCTTTTCTTTCGACTATAAGCAGAGAAGATGCACATACTTAAGTTTCTTCAGTCTATTAAGCCAAAGATTGATTTGAAAATTTTGATCAGAAAAATCTTAGACCTAAAAAATGCAGACAAAAACATAAAAGCAATTGAATAGTGACTTAAAGAGATGATAACTTAATCTCGGTGTAGCCATCAAAGGACACACCGCGCGACCTCTCTGAAGACACATAGCAGATTAGCGAATCTTCCGGAACAATGGTCTAGCCCTCACCGCTAGGAGGCCAAATTAAGTCGAAATATTGGCGCGACTTTTAAATCAATATAAATAGGAGCAAGTAAATACAGTGTAAATAAATATTTTTAGAAGTCTTAAGTTAGCGTGTTTAGTGTGTAGGTGGGTGGTAAATCAGTTGGCTATTTTTTGCACATTAGAGTGTTTTAATTCACACCTTGACGAATAGTACAAACGCTACAATAAGAATCAAATAAAAAAAATGGGTTAAATAGTTTTTTTTTATTATAAAATATACAGGGTGTTTAGCTACGTGAGGTGAAGCTCAGGAGACTTAAAGAAAAATGTTCCTAACTCTGCCAATACGAGGCAGAATTATTATCTCTTCTAACTCTTTTTACTGTAAAATTGAAAATTAGGGCACGAGGGGAAAGGGAAGTCTATTTAAAAAAAAAACATTTATAACTTTGGTTTATATAGCTTAACGGTATTTGAAAAACTTGATCTCCTATTCAACTAGCTTATTCAGGACAGTCAGGAGAGCTCCAAGAGGAGGTTAAGTTCTTATAATTTTAGATGATATCTCAACTTGCTCATATCTGATCGCCAGGACTTTTTTGTGCCTTAAATAAAACTCTTGTGCCATGATGCTGCGGCTATAAAAAACTATTATAATGCCGAAACTATTTGCTCTGAAACATAATGAACGGAAGTTTGCGAGAAGATAGATGGATAATCGATCCGCCGATTAAGAGGGATCAAGGTTTACTTTACTACATTAGTGCTACAATAGCAAGGCTGGTTTTCAGTAAAATATTGATAAGAATTTCTCATTAAATACGATGTTAACGATATATATAGGTAAAAAAAAAATAAATATAAATTAGTTTTTAGCAGTTTGGGTACTGTTTTAATTAAACCCGCTGCCGGTTTGCGTTAAACGAGAGCTGCTTTAAATGACTAAAATGCCCAGTTGAGGTAGCTGAGCTTAAACAAAATCCGTTTACTAAAAGAAATACCTGGATTTTGTCTGACAGTATTTAGAAATTCAAATTACCTAGTTGCTATTCGGATATTTGTGATTTACCTTCTTTCCCGGCAGCTCTAATCCCTACCCCCCAGCTCATTATCACTGATATTTTAAAGCCGTCATATTTAAATTACTAAGCATAATGTTGAATATAAGCCTAATTGGCAAAATCACACAGATAATAATACATCGAACAACAGAAAATATAAGTTATGACTGGCGATTTATCTAACTCATGCCGATCGTAAAAGATAATTTATTTTTCGATCACACGAGGGAATTGTGACAGAGGAGACGTGGATAATTTTTTGCAAATAGGCCTATAAATTTGTCCCTCTAAAAATAACTATTTTAAGAAAATGTCATAAGGAAGCTTTGTATAGATTATGCAAAATTTTGCACAGCAAGTAACGGCACTAGGGAGCACTTGTGCCCTTACGGGTAACTAAATTAACTTTTTATTTTGTATATCGTTTTATAAATACGATTTTATTTATATAATCTTCAAACGCATTATCTATTGGAACTGATGTGGTCAACAAAGGTTAATCTGCTATCTAAAAGGACACTTAGATCCTTAATAGTAGTTACACGCTGAAAGGCTGTACAATGGATAGAATAGAAACATAAAAAACTATTCACTTTGCGCCTAAAACAAATAAATACGCACTTCTTTATGGTAAGATTCAGATCATCAAATACGCAATCTATCAAGATCTTGTTGCAGGAATTCCTGGTCTAATGGACTCATAACAAATCTCCAAATCTCATCTCCAAATAAGTCTTAGAACAATAAGTAATATCATATACAACATAAAATAAAGAGTAAAAGCGAACAGTGTCCACCTTGAGCACCTGAATTGACGTATATGATATCAGACAAAAAAGCACATGACAAACAATAAGTTCACAGTTCCACCAACTTCTCCAATAGGATGCGAAGGTTAACGCAATCGAATGCCTTAGAAAAGTCAATATAGATAGAGTCTACCTGTTCATGCCCTTCTATGCTCTTCAGAATGTCTAATTGGTAGGTAATCAGACTCGTAATAGTAGATTTGTTTTGACAAAAGTCATGTTGATTCTCTAATATTAAATTGTTGCATAACCAAACAACTTAGGAATAACTAACAGGATACAGACACTGCGATATTTTTCAATTTTATCTTTAGCTCACACTTAAAAATGAAAATCACATAACTAATCTTCCAAGCATCAGAAAACACTGAAACTTCAAACGGCTTATTAAAGAGAACATGCAATGGCAAGGTTGTTGTGCAAACATATTGCTTTAAAAAATAATTCGGTAAACCATCAGGGACCAGAGAAAGTTTTGAGGGAAGTTTAATGAACTGCTCAAATATCTCCCTTTTTGTTCTGCAAATTTAAATGCTGGTAATATTCTGATCAGTTGAAGCAGACTGATTATTATAATAGAGTGTATTTGGCAGAGTATAGCTTGATCTCCTGTCGTTAGTAAATTTTCAAAAGAATATGGGATCCTCCTGCAACATTGTGTTAAAGCCTCTGATATAGCTTGCAAAATAGAGCTCCCAAGGCCTTTTACATTCTGCTCGCAGATCTGAGAATTTATTATAATTTGGATATGTGCGACCACGCGTATACACAAAATAAGCTCTTTTTTTCTGCAGAGTTAACTTTCTCAATTCTGAAGAGAACCACTTCGGAAATGCAGATGTTCTGTATCTCTTCAAGTGAATAAAATAGGTTACACTCATGGCAATTATTTGATAAAATATTCTGG
This sequence comes from Anthonomus grandis grandis, assembly GCF_022605725.1. Taxonomy (NCBI): domain Eukaryota; kingdom Metazoa; phylum Arthropoda; class Insecta; order Coleoptera; family Curculionidae; genus Anthonomus; species Anthonomus grandis. Next base: position 19,757,309 of record NC_065567.1, read on the forward strand.
TAGCTAGATTCAAATAATTTATATTTAAAGACTCATTCCAATCAATAAAAGCGAAAAAGTTTTTAATTTCCCTATAGTTGCCATTTATAAAGTCGATCCTTATTCCCTTAGCACAAAACACACTACACTCATAGCCAAAATTATGAACACTATTTTAAATTATTGGATCAGAAGCTACAGTAATAGGTACATACAGGTTCAAATATATCATTCGAACATTAACTACAGAACATCAAACTATATTCGCCAAACAAGCAGAAAATCACCGCGGCGTACTGCTTATAGATCTGCTCAACAGATTCGCAGTGCCATTCATACACTTATCTGGGTGACTGTATTGGTAAATATACACCTTTATTATTAAGCCGAGTATTGTTCATTTGATAAAGAACAAAAACTTGTTTTACGCGAGATTCTGATAAAAGAATGCGTTGAAAAACTATAGTACTCCTAACAAATTTTAGCACACCACCACCACTAAGCTTTTGCGTTGGGAGTTTTTTTTGTAGTCTTGATCCGTTACAATATCTGATAACTAGATTCACTTGACATGCCCTTTTTCTGGTATTCAGAATTTCCTTCGCACAGTTTTATTCCTCACGCTACAGTTTAGTTTGGTCACTCGAAAATTTAAACACTGATTCTATGAGTTTATTTTTTGCTTTAACTATTTCAGCACTAATGCATATAACTTTAATGGGCTTATGCTTTGCTCGGTGTGATATTGATATCCCCACACGTATAACTTTCGAAGCCATCTCATGCTGCAGAATCAGTAGGACTTCCCCGACCTTGGTTTTATTACACTCAACATCTGACCTAGCTGATGAGATGCAGGTTATTGGCTCCAACAGTTCTCTCACTCACTTCATACAAAATAGTTTCAGTAGAGAATGATGATTTGTCCTTTTTCAGTGTTGAAATTTTTACTTTAATAAGAAGATATTTCTAACAATAAATATCAGAACTGAGAATCTGTTAGTCAACCTACCATCAGTAGAATTGAGGCTAAGTGGAGAGAGACCGGAACTGTTAAGGATCTTGGCAGACCGATAGGACTGGCATTTCAAATGATAAAAACTAAATGTCCTGGTTTCATAACACCAAAATACTTAGGGATTATTAATATCTTTGATTCTTAATGTCTTTGAAGGAATAGCGGAGGACAGCATTATCATGAGTTTTTAGTAGATGACTTGATTTCAGCACCGGTGGCACTGCATCTTAATTAAAATAACCCAGATATGCCAAACCAAACGTAATGATTTCAACAGGGTGAGGTGCCTTCCTACTATGCTGCGATTATTAAGATTCCTGGATAATGTTTTCCCAAATCGGTCGATCAATAGAGGCAGACGTGGATCAATAGAGTGGCCACCTAGGACACCCGACCTTAACCCAGTTGACTTCTACCGTTGGGTTATATCAAATATGAACTGTACAAATCGCCTGATATCAGGCATAGTTGAAAACGTACAGTCAGAATTTATCGATCATCTAGAATACTGCAGAATTATTATTGGATTTTAATAAAATAAATCTTAAGAATGTGGAATGTAATTTATTAATTTATGTTGCACTAAAGTGTAATTATTATTATTTAAACGTAATGCTTTCGTGGACAGTTGAAGATAGGTATTATACATAGAACATGTCTAGAATTTTCCGGATAATCCAAAAATGATATAGAAGGTTCCTTTTAAGAAAAAAATATGTCTCCTGTCACATTATTCGACAACATCCTGTATATTTAATTAAATTTTCTTATATCTCTGAATTTAAAAGATAGGATCTATTATCAATATTAGTAATAATAGTAAGACACCCTCTATCTTAAATAGGCATATTTAGGCGGTAAATAGGCATTATTGACCAACCACATATGGTTAATTTGGAATCACCTACGTGACCTACATTTTTGCCCAGAAGAAAAGATTCAAATTCTTAGAATAAAATTTAAAAAAATATTATACATCCCCGAAAGACTAAGTCAATAATAAAACTAAATCAAATAAAAAAGTTATCCCAAAACCTAAAAGACTAGAATAATATAAAATATGTCCCTAATAAGAATGTCTTCAAACGCCTAGATGACATACATAATAAATTTAGCCAGGAATGGAATAAAAAAATTAGTTGTAATGCCTTGAAGACATAAACAATGACTCCTAAAGTCTGGATGCAATAAAAAATTCAACAAGAGGTTTATAGTTTATATTGAAACTAACTCAATAAAAGCACAAAAGTCTCCCAAGCATATCGCTTTTGTTACTCCTGGGAAATTTCAAAGATTAAAAGTCAATATTGAAAAAAAAGTTATATCTTAAGAGGATCAAACGAGAATGTTTCTGTCTAGTGCATTTTAGAGTTTTTGCTGATAATCGATATAATTTTATCCAAACATTGCTGTGTTCGCAGTTTGCTTTTTTACTTAAAAAAAGCGCAGCCCTTGTCAACTATTTCTTTAAAAATTAACAAAACATTATGTTTTCCACAAGCAAACAAAGAATGTAGATGATGGAGAGGTGTGAAAAAATTATAACGAGCAGCTTGTATACGGGCAAATGTATACATTATTTTTGAGGAAATAACGTTTTTAATCGTAAAATACAGCAAGCGAAAACATGTTCTCCTAAAATTACACTTTTATTATTAAATTTAAAAGCAAATGTTTTTTGAATATGATTATTTTAATTATTAAATGGATAGGATATTTGAGAAACAGAAAAAATTAGAATGGTACTTGCTGAGACGTCTTTTTGCTTATTGACTACTTCAGTGCAAATAATACACGAGGGATCATAAACAGGAGCGCACAACCCAATACGCCAGGGCAGTTATGCAGGATGTAACTTTACTTCTTGTTTGATTTATGTACCAAAATATTTTGTAACAAATACACTAAAAACAAAAATATGTTTATAACAAAAACAGTTTGGTTTTAACTTATAAAAGAAATATAAACATTAAAAAAAAATAAAAAAAAACATTGATATGCTTAATAATAAGGAACATTATATATTGGTAGATATTCTTTTTTGTGCCAAAAAATGACAAACGAAGCTTTTAATAGCTTTCAACTAACAATAATATATAACTATTTATCGTTAAAAGTTATAACGACTTATTTGGTTACATTTTACTTAAACTTCATCATCTATTTCCACTTTATCCAAATCAATTCTGGGTGCATTCATACAAGCTAAATTGCATTTTTTACATAAAATGCCGCATTTTCGATTATACGAAGCACAAATACAGTTTGCTCTGCATAGATCTTTGCATTTGCAAAAAAAAGTAGCCATTAGGTGTTCGGGCCCCGGGGGTTTTGTGTATGTTACTGGGAAAAGCTCATTGCCATTGGAAAACCACCCCCACTCAAGTGGGTCCAACTCGTTTCCTCTCCAGCTTTGTAACTGTAAATACACTCTAAATACGTGTTGATTCCAGGTAATACATGTTGTGTAGAGGTGATTTGTTTATAGCAATAAAATTCTTGACTAATTAATATTTTCACAGTTTTGGACGGGAAAAAATTTTAATATAAGTTTTTGTCACTGCAGAAAACCCCAAGATGGAAACTTTGCTGTATAAATGGTTTACCAAACAGCGTGAACGAAATTTGCCAGTTACGGGTGATATGCTTAAAGTAAAGGCTCTAGATTTACATAGAAAATTAAAACTCAACGATAAATTTAATGCAAGCGATGGATGGCTTCAAAAATTTAAATGGCGATATGGTATAAGGCTGCTTAAAATTGCAGGTGAAAAGTTGTCCTCGCAGCCTCACCTTGTAAATCCCTTTATTGAAGGCTTAAGAAAAAAGATGAAGCAGCTTAATCTTAGTGAAGATCAAATGTTTAATGCAGATGAGACGGGTTTATATTGGAAGTTATTGCCAGATAAAACCTATCTTGCAATTTTTGAAAAAACGGCGCCTGGTCTAAAAATAGCTAAACAAAGAATAACTCTTTTGGGGTGCTCAAATGCTACAGGATCACACAAACTAACGCCTTTAGTACTAGGAAAAGCAAAATCACCCAGATCTTTTAAAGGATTTGATAATCCAGTCATCTATAAAAGCACTAAAAATGCCTGGATGAAGCAGGAAATTTTTAAAAATTGGTTTTTTAAGCATTTTGTTCCAGAGGTAAGTGAAAGTTTTGTTTGCTTTTTAATTTTTTTAAGACTAAATTTGGTTTTTAGGTTAAATCATTTTTATAAAGCAAAAATCCTCCTTTAAAAGCCATTCTCCTGTTAGACAATGCCCCTTCGCATCCACCGGCAGAAGAATTAAAAACTTTTGATGGACACATTTTTGCTGTCTACATGCCCCCAAATGTTACACCACTAATTCAACCATTAGACCAAAATGTTTTGCGAATAACCAAACTATTTTGCAGAAAAGGCCTATTCAGTTCAATTGTATCAAAGGGTCAAGGAGTAGCTGAGGCCCTAAAAGTTATAACTTTAAGAGATGCTATTATGCAATTGCATATGGCCTGGCAAAAAATAGAGCCTTCAGTAATTTCAAAATGTTGGAATAATATTTTGGGAAAAAATTTGGAGTAGGATGACCTACCTTTAGCTCAACTAAAAGAGATGTAGGAAAATGATGTTAAAGCAGCTGCAGTTAATGAAACCATTACATAGCTTCAAACAATTGAACAGGTATTATTTAGTGCTAGTCACTCCTTTTAATTTTTGATTTTTGGAAATTAAAAGAAGAAAGTCTGTAATAGTTTTAGAATTTCATTGAGATATGATTGTTTTTAGATTGATTATAATCCCAAAGACATTGAGGAATGGAATACAGACGCAGTGGAGAAAAATCTCGATAGCAATGATTCGGAAGATAGTGACTGCGAGATATTAACTTTTGAAGAAAAAAAAGTTACGCATTTGGAGGCTCTTGCAGCCTTGAAAATTGTCACACAATGGGACAATCAAAACTATATCGACATAAAGGACATTATTGCACTAAAAGGTTTAGAAAAAAAGGCTGTAGCCTTAAACCTGTCGCAAAAAAAAGTGCAAACAAAAATTACATCTTTTTTTAAATAAAACTTTTGTATAATGCTTAAAACTGTAATAAATAAATGTATAAATAAATACAAACATAAATAAAGTACAATGTAGTTCCTTTTTATTTTAATTTTAGCTATTTTTAATATAATCTCCATAATGTGAACATTCCAGTAATGCGAACTAAGTCGAAATTTTTTGAGTTCACATTAACGCGAGCCTACTGTATACCATTTAAGTATCGTTTATTACCAAATGTTTCAGACACTTATCGTACATTCTAGAGATGATTTTTGTAAATTATTGCTCCTATGATTCTCATAAGATATTCTAGAAACATTTTACTAATCCAATTTTGCACGCGTGTGAAAGTTTTAGCTGACATAAAATAAAAAATCAAAATGTTTGGCATCCAATGTTGTTTAAATTAAAAAAAAAGCAGGAATATTCCGCATGCGCTAACAATATATCTATATATATATAATAGGCAGCACATAAATAACTGTAAATATCCAGTTACTGGCTAATAGTCGTCTAAGAATTATAAATAAAAATATAATAATACTACCACTTCAACGCATTTCGTTTAAATCTGTACAGATGTTTTGCGAAACTATCCCAAAATAAATATCTAATTATGTATTCAAATTAACCGCCATAAAAATGACAGTTATCTTTTAATTATTGGTTGGCAACTAAAAGACACCAGATTTATGTTGGCAGCACTAGCTGCAGTGACGCTATGAACGATCACAGATGGCGTTTTTTTGTCGTTTTCACCGGTTTAATGGCCACTTTTGGGTTGTTAGCACGACGCAACAACGTGGTGCAAACCACATGTATAAAGCTTGTATGGTGAAAATCGGAATCGTATGTCGGCCATCTTGCTTGGAAAAATTGACAGGGAGCTGACAGACAGTTGTTGACATTGACTGATAGAATATCATTTGTCATTGTCATACCATTTGAGTCTCTCCACAAACTTTAACAATGCTGATACTGCTGGCGGCTTTACACTACAATACATATTTATTTAAACACTTATTTTGTCCTTTTTTCACATGTATCATTTAGTAAATTGATTTATAAGATTTGCACTGCGTATTTTTTATTTTATTTCATGCTCGTATCATACTACTTCCTTGGTTCACTGAGACGAGACATAGGTATAGAGACTAGGAGACCTGAGCACCCGGAATGGATCAGAATTAATGTTTTTCTTACAACTTGGGTTTTTTAAAGAATTTTTTTCATAAATTTTATGTAAAGATTTCCTCGAATTAAGTTTTTATTAATATTATAGTTCCAAAATATGTTGTTACTATTATGAGAGACTAACAAATATTTACTATGTAAGTGATATATGTTTCTACTGAAAAGTTGTTTTCATTTTCAAAGAGTTTATTTTGTTTTGTAGAAGGATATATTGTTTCTTTTGATAATACTCTGCTATAGAATTTTTAATTAATTTTAAAAATTAATATTTAAATTATAATTTAAATATTTTTACAATCTGTTTAATTTTTCTTTAGGAAACATACAAGTACATATTAAATAAGGATATTATTAACCTAATAATAATGCCTTTAGGTGTATGATGAGAAAATAGCACAAACATTTTGACAACCTTTTCTAATCTGTTTAAAATTAGGGTAGTTCAGTGCTAATAAAATACTTTTAAACATTTTTAGATTAATTCTAATTTATATATTGTGTGTTATAATAAATTATTGTATATTATGTATATCATTTTAAGTAATTTTTTTTTCAGAAAAATTAAATAATAAGTATTATGAAGAAAAAAAATGTTTTATTTCCATTTGTCCAATTGGTTGTCATGAACTATTGTTAGTACACTGTCATAGATTCTTGCAGAAATGAACCCTTTTAGATATGTAAAATAAAGCTAAAAAGTTTTATTTTTGTTCAGATCAATATCTGATACTAACACCTAATCAAAAAAGCTCTTTTCTCTATGAGTAACCTTTTTTAAATAGGCGTTTGCTTTAGATATTACGATTAAATGATAAGATTGTCAGATTAAATGAAATTTGATTTCCCGCTTTAATTTGGCCACGACTTTCACCATTTTGATTGGTCCAATTAGGCACGTCAAACTGTCAAGTTAGTTACAACAGTTTCCGTTGCCAAGCGAGAGGACGCTAGCTGATTTATCAGTTTGTATGCAGCCACCACTTCTCTATATATTTGTGTTCTGTGGTGCACACGTGTTCTACTAATTTTGGTGCGGTTTAATGTCAGACGAATATAGAAGAAAAAATTGAGAAAAAAAATAGAAGTATTAATCTATGATTTAATATTTTAAATTTTAACGGTTTAATTTCTGTGTTTGTGAATGAAATTAGTTCTAGCAGAAAGGCCTTAAAATTCGTCTATTGCTTCTGCAGGTAGGAAACACTTTTATATACCCCTAGTTCTAGAGATGAAAATAGAGATAGATATAATTTTTGTTATCCGGTATATTATACAAGTATATATAAAATAGAAGATTTATTTCAGAAATATTGCTATAAATGTTTCAAATGAATTATTTGTGGAATATTTTCAGAGCATACGACATTCTAAAATGGCCCAAAAACCTCTCACATAAGATGTCATCCAGAGATTGAAAAAGATGACATGGACGCTGCCAGAAACATTTCTGGTATATCTGTAAGAAAATAGGGTCATTGCGGGCGTATTTCTATTGTTGCAAGTGAATGTCTCTGACCCGTTCCTGGCATTTTTCTCTGTTATTCGTTAATAAATACAAGTAGCTAATAATAATTAGCTTAATTCCTCCTCGTTTCATTAACCTAAATGCTTAATCCTCTTACTAAATATTAAAAAACTTTTTTTTTATAAATTTTTACATATAATAAAGCGGTTTTCATAAATAAATATAGAGTTGCCGTGCTAAGGTAGATTATACGGTCAAATGAGTATTTAACGAACTTACTTGTTGCTTCTTTATCATACCGACATCGCAGGGCAAAGAACAGGCGGAAACCGGGGCGGTTGTAATATTGTGGTCGAATATTAGAAAGTCGTGATTTAATTCCAGGGAGCTGAACCACTTTCCCACCACCTGAAATACAATAAGTAATTAGTTTTCTCCAATATCCGTTTTAAATGCTTATTGATGTTACGTGTGGGAAGGAATCAATTTGTACATGCTGAAATTCAAGGGAGTGACAAACTCCTGAGACTTATTTGATTGTTTCAAATTGCCTGCTATATTAATAGTATTAGGTTTTTTTCATATTTTTCGTGATATAAATTTATTCATGGGATAGTTTAGAAGATCTTTTAAATTTGTCAGTACCCTTTTATTATCACGTAATTCTCACAGGAGATCTAAATATTAACTTACTACAGCAAAGTAACTCTAGATCAAGATTTTACATTTTACTCCAATCACTTAATTTTAATCAGCATATTACAGACCCCACTCGGAGAAATATTAATGCTTAAACCAACACTGTTCTAGATGTAATTATATCAAATAGTAATTTTTTCCTCAAAACCACTAAAGCAATACCAAGCTCGGTCTATTTGTTGAAGTAGGGGAAAGGTATTTGGAATATAGAAACTATATACCCTTGAATTAGATGCATATTGTTTGCCATGCGAAGAATTTATCACGTAAGAGATGTTAATATAAAATTAGAATTATTTAACTCCAACATTTTAAATTTAATCAATAATCATGCTTCTGTTATTCACAAAAAAAATTACTAAAAGAGAAAATGGACCATATAATATGTAATACTCCTAATATTAAATTTTTAATGAAATTGCGGGATAAAGCTTATAATAATTACCTGAAAGATAAAGGAGACTCACGTTTACAATCTTATCGAGAACTGCGAAATTGTACCAAATACGCCACTATGCGGGAAAAAATTGCATATTTCAATTTAGTCAGTTTAAAAAAGGGAAAGATATCTGGGCAATCGAATATTTTATATTTGAACTATACCTCTATATTACTTTTGAAGTTGAAGTGGAAGTTGAAGTTAATATCCAATAATATCTGAATTTATATATTGACTGCTAAAAATAAAAACTGGATCTTGTAAAAGCTGAAATTACAAAACAGTTTTACAACTAAAGAAAACATTGATTTTATCCTCGACACGTGTTTCGCTAACAAAATTAATTAATGCAGATGTTTGGCTTCTAAAATCTTGCAAACACTTTTCAGTCTTTCCAAACATTTCTGATGTATCTTTTAAAAAGAAATCTTATTTTGGCAAAATGGCTGAAGTTTTTGCGCAGCAAAAATGATAAACTTAGAGATCAAACTATTGTATAGTAAACGTAGGATTTTAGAGTTAGAAGCACACACAATTTTTAGAAAACTCACTCTTAGATAAACTGGTTTAGAGTATGCATGGAGTGATTTATAGATGACAAATATATCAGCAAATAAAAAACTAAAAAAGTTGGGTTCTAAAGATAAACCACAAAAAGAAAAATCAATTAATATTGTTGAAAATTAAAGAAATTAAGAAATAATAACTTTGATAATAGAGTCTTTAAAAGGAATTCCTAGAAAAACGATTCGCAACCAAATCCCAAGAAGTCTTACCAAGTCAAAAAACACATCAAGTTCTAATATTGTTAAACCACTGAGAGAAAAATATTATTTATATTTAAAACCTGACAAAGGAAAACCTTGTTATTTGAAACAAAGCAATAGATCTTAAACAAGTTGATGATAGAACCTCTTTTATATTTCTGCCAAACTTAAGAATTTCGAGTTTTCAATGTCAGGTGATAAAACATTAAAAAGTTTTATGACACCTCCGTAGCCTCCAACCCAAAGGTTGTAGATTATTTCTGTTGTTTCATACTGGAGGGTATCATTACGGGTTTTATAATTCTAAAAACAATTTTGTAGGTATCTTAGATTCTGGAGGATATACTGAGCAGGAACTGTAAGTATTTTAGGATCCTTAAAAGAATGGCGACAATCATCCCTAAAGTTAAGACCTGCCTTAAGAGCTTTTCTTGGCATAGAAAAAACTCGCTCAGCATCAGTTGTGTTACTTTATATGAGAATGGAATTTAGGAGATGAGAATGAAATAAAGTAGAGTAAGCAGTTCTTAAAGTTGAACGGGAGATCTAGAAAGATTTTTAAGAAGAAAAAGATTTTTGCTTAATTCTATACACAGTACATTAATATGTTGTCTTCAAAGAAGTTTATTCATTGCAACATTTACATCCCTTAGGTTTCGCAGTGAGATGGATTTCTCGTTGTTGAGGACAAGTTTGTTGCCTGCCTTCTTCTGTGTCTACATAGCCTTAAGCACCACAGCTTCTGTATCAGCTCTGCAAGACATGATCGTATCATCAGCAAAAAGATTGCATTTCAGCGATCGGTCTAAACTGGTTAGATCGTTTATATAGATAAAAAAAATCAGTGGTCCCAATACAGAACCTTAAGGAACCCCAATATTTAATACTCTTTCAATTGAGGACACGTCACCAATCCTGACACTCTGGACTTTGTCCTGCAAATATGACCTCAGCAGTGCAATTGTATTCACAGAAAATTCATACTTTTCAAATTTTTTTTATAGGATCCCATGATTGAGACAATGGAATGCCTTACTCAATTCACATAAGAGGACAAACAATATTGATCACTCTGAAAAGTCTCCGAAATAAGATACCTAAAATGCCCAAAGTTGTAGTACTGATTATTTGATAATAGATAATTTTTTTTCAAGATATCCTTCCATTGGTAGGGCCTTGGACTTTTTAACTATCTAAGAGCAGACAACAGAACAAGAGGCAGCAATAAAATTGCTCTGTAGTTTGCGGGCAACTCCACATCTCTTTTTTTAGGAATTGGACAAAGTACACTAGGAAAAATGTTTTCCCTATAACATACGTTCATTAGTTTGATAAGAGGGATTGTAATAAGACCATTTAATGGTTTTTCCTAACACCTGCTTTAATTTTTTAATTTACCAATATCATCTCTTACTGCTTTGTACCTTATTTCTGGAAATAAAAATTTAATTGGTGGTTTTTTGCACTCAAAACTCAAAGAAGCCAAATCTACATTTGGTAGGTTTCCTGATAAGCTGGAAGCAATGCTTGTGAAAAAGTCATTAATTGTGTCTGGAGAAATATTGGCAACTATGTTTTATTTTTTTAACCTACGATGATAATTTATTATTTTCCACATTGTTTTAGCTGGATTACTTGAGGTAGAAATCATTTTGTCATTCGCTTTAATTTTTGCGTGATTTACTGCAAGATTAGACTTCAACAAGAATCATCTTTATATGCTTCTCTGATGTCAGCTTCTCTATACTGTTTTTGAAGTTATAAAAGAAAGCTAAGATAGTCTCTTATTGCTATAAGCTCATTGCTAGTCATTTCTTACACGATATTTCTTTTTAGGAAAAGACAGTATGTAGGCTTCTTCTAACAATATAACGAATGACAAAAATGTTTCTTTTACGTTCACATTTAATAAATCATTATATTTACAGTTTGCCATTGACACATCTTCATACAAATTGAATATATTTTCTTTGTTTCCAAGCATTCCTATGCCAGAAACTTTGGAATATCTGATTGACCTTTTGGAATGTAATAGTTGCAATAATATCCGAGAAATAATTAAATTAACGAAACTTTGCATGTCACAAAATATTTGTCAATACAATAATTCGTATTATGAACAAATTGAGGGTACAGCCATGGGCATTTGCCTCTCTCCTTTTCTAGCAGAGCTCTTTATCAACCGTTTTGAGTTAAATTCAAAAAGTACATTCCAACACTGTCCACGAGTTATATATTAAGGATGTGTAATAGCTGTTTTCAATCCATTATTTTTACCTTTTAACAAAAAACAAATAACTTGATATAACTTTATATATATATAGAAAAGAAGCAAATACTTTTCGATACATAACTAGTGACTCTAACCATTTCCTCCAATTTTCGTTGCCATACCATATGGTCCTATCTTGAGAAAAGCTTTTGATAGGGTTTTTTCTCTAAGAATGGTCTATCAAAGTTAAGAAGTCTATGAAGATACCCAAGAGATAAAATGAAGCCAATGAATAATTCGGGCTCTATAAGATTCATTGTAACGATTATGATAAAAAGTACTTAGTACAAACAAGGAGATCAATTAATGTTAGATTTAAAGAACATGTAGCTCGTGTAAAATATAGAAGAGTTGAAAAATTTAGCTAAACATGCTTTAAATACTGGCCACTTTATACGAAAAGACAACTTAAAATTACTCAAACCAATTAATAACAATCAAAAATTTAGCAATTTTCAAAAATCAAACAAGGCCACTTGTGAGTAGGTTTAGGTTAGTTAATCTTCTCCTGAAGATGCTTACATCGGTAGCGAAACACGCGTCGAGAATAAAATAGAGTTTTGTTTGGTGGGTGGTACACCAAAGGTTTTAACCATAAGACAGCTATTCTAAAAGCTGTTTTTTAGCGTAATTTACCCAATAACAATAAAAAAAACTTCATTAAAAAAAACAGTAATTTAGTCACCGTTCGTTATGATACCTTAAACTGAGATAGGGATATAAGAATTAAAAAGCGAAAACCTTGAAATGTTTTTTAATATCATCAATTGATTTCAATAATTTTATCTGGATTTTCTGTTATGTTCTTCCAGCTCTGAAGTAAAGCATTTAAATTTAAAAATAATTACCACCATCATATATTTTAAAATAATTATTAAAAAAAATTACAGAGAAAAAATATTATCTATGATCAAATTGACTATGTTATATTTGTATATTTTTTACTAGTTTTTAATTTCAATAATTCGCTTTAAGGCTCTATGTTAAAGCCGTTTACATTCACTTACATATTCTGTTGTTGGAAAATGTGTATAAAGGAAAACAGCGAGAAAATTTATTTTTTTTCAATAAGAAGAAGTGTATTCTTACATCCTTTTAAAGAACCAACAAGCATTTACCAGAATTTTTTTCCTGCGATGCGGATTTATTGTGTGAAATATTTTAAATCTGCTTAAAGGATTCGTGACCAGCACCAGTTTACTTACATTTAAATATTACCAAGATCGTTTCCTTCAAAAAAGGTTTTTAGGAAAAATATAGGGAATAATAAATGTGACAATTATTCTATTATGTCCTTGTTAGATTTTATTGTAAAAGTCGGCCGAGGAAAAATTATCTACAACTAAATTTAAAAAATAAAAATTATCATTTAAAGAAATCATTTATTTATGTATTCCTTCTTAATGCCAGGAAGAATTCGATTAACGCTCTTTATAAAGGAAAATTATTACTTTACATGACTCCCTAAGGACTTAAAATGAAAAAAAAAATTTAAACGTGTTGATGATCAAATAAAGGAGAGAGCAAAATAAAAAAACCACCCTTTTGGGGATAACGTATCTTGTAATGAAATTGTAAAAGCCCTAGGGGGGGAAGAGGATAAACAAAATTGTCACTTAAATATTTCATTGCTCGTGTTAAGTGATGTAACGCTCATGGAACTTTAATGCTCCAGTTAATTTTTTTTTGCTGATAAGTGCTTACGTCGCGATATAACTGATGTATATAAAATTGGGTAAATATTTAAATTCAATACTTACCCTATAATGATATCCGGAAGAGTTGGGTAAGCGTTGGTAGTTTAGAATATCATAACGTGCAAGGCCATCACCGTGCTTATCAAATTTCACTGGACTTCCCACCAAATCTGGAATAAATAGAAAAAGAGTCTCTAGAGGTTCGGGTGAGTATAATATACTACTTCTAAAAAATTATTTTTTATTTATTAAAAGGGGAGGATTAAATTGTGGGGAGTTTCTTCATGCTATGCAAATATTTTGTTTAACTGCAATTTCTATAAAACTCTTCTGAAGAATTAAAAAAGACTTTAAGGAATTTTTCTTATAATAGATATCAAGTTGCTTATATATACTGAAAAATATGCAAATATATTTGAAATTTATAAAAAAAATTAAATCAAGTGCAGATAATAAAATAAAAAACATCTTTAAATGCCTAAGATACAAAAAAAAAACCACGTCCATCCAAAACATTAAATTTCTATAAGAAACTTACATTGCGGTCAAGTTCCTGGATCAAAATTGAAATTAGTCGAACCGACGTTTAACTAAAAGTTTGATATTTTATGGTATTTTATTATTTTTTTTTTAAATTTAAATGGTTAAAAATTAAAATTTAACTTGGAAACTAGTACTTAGTGGTGTTCGCTATTGAAGTGGTTTCAGTGGTTTCGCTTGTCTTTAGTCAGTTGTATTGTTGTATCTTGAAAACTGTGCATTTCCGGACTCATGTTTATAGAAACTTTTTCTCATATTTTTTTACAAGAAATCACCCATTGAAATATCTCCGTCTATTTTTCGAACACCCTGTATACTTGGTGTCCAATATTAGTCAAACATTCTATAATTATTATGTTAATTATTTAAATGATTTTTAATAAATTTGACTTATATTAATACATTTTTAAAAGTACTTTTGGAAGTCATAAATTTCGGTAAAATCGTGTTTTTTTGGGTCATTTATAAAAATCTACTAGTGTTTTAAAGTCGAGAAGTAGAAGCTTCATTATTTTAAAAAACGAGACCCCGATCTTTTGATTTGATTTCTATTACCTTTGTGTTATTTAAATATCCTAAGATTTCACACTTATTTAAATAAAAAATAGGTGCCAAAGAAATAAATCAACATACTCCCATATTTGATACGCCCTTTTCTCTCACAAGTCATTTTCACCGTAAGCTTACCTCTATTTGATTTACATAATATTATATATTTAAATTAAGTTAATGTCGTAATAAGTTTGTCAGAAGTAAACTTAGGAACAAAATATTATGTCACCTAGAGAAGGATATATCAAATTAAATTAAATCAAAATATGCTTTATTGTTACAACAGAAGCTGTTTTTTAAAAAGAAAAATACATGGTTCATTCATACAGTAATTTTAAAATTCTACAAATAAAATTGTTTACAGCGTGGATGACAACCAATAATATTTATAAATACACATACTTATATATTTTTTTAAATATAAAGCACCATCCAAAATAAAATCAGGGAAAACGCACATAATATGTATAATCACTGTAAAGCTCCGAAAGGCTGTAACAAAACAGATTTTTTGACCAATAATGATGTGGGGTTAGGTAGATGCAAATTGATCTGCCAGAGTCTGCTGATATCTTCGTGATCCCACGGATTTTCTATTAATAAATTATGAGGATTTTTGTGAATTATACTGGTGAGTTCAAGTATATAAAGACAAACCAGTTTTAGAATATTTTTTTTGATCAAACTTTGGCAGGAGTCTCCAGGTTTTGCCTTACAGATGTATCTTAAGGCACCCTTGTGTATGATAAACAGCATCTGAATAAGATAGTTTGTATAGCTGGTAGTTGCATTGCCCCGAAAATAGGTGCCATGGTCCGACATGGCATCTGTCATTTTAGGAAAGTCATCGTTGACGTTATATTGCTCGAAAACTAAATTGGAAGACCAATCTATCTACCAAGAAATATGCCTTTTAGCCACTGTTCAGCATTTCTATATTCACTTTTAATTCACTCCTCATATTAAACGTAAATCCGTCGGTAAATTTTATGAAGAAAATGATTTATTTTATTCGGTCAGAGAAGGAAGAATACAGTACTGCATCTTTGCATCATCGTTTTATTAATGGGTCCTATGTCCATGAATAGTCACGGCCAAATGCTTTCACGAAGTCACCGAACTCTTTTTCCAATTTTAGAAAAAGAAAAACATACCCATCATTAACCAGTATGAGAATCTGTCATTTCTAGAAAATGTCCTGCATTTCTGCATGAATTTTCATTGAACAGGTGAGAAACAAAACAATAAATTGATGTCGGGTTTTCTGGCCAAAATATGATTTATCTACCATCGTTATAAATATAAAAGGCGAATCTCAAAACATTCCTTTTAGTGAACTTTTTGGTGCCAGAAGTCAGAAGAGTCCTTTTCAAGATTTTGAAGCTTATATTGCACGTTTGGTTCGACTGGCATATCTAGATATCTCCGCAAGGATTATGAAATTGTCAGATTGGCAGTTAAGCATTTCTAGATGCACTCCTTGATGGTGAAATTAGGCAGTTCTTCCTACTAATATAACCGCTCAAGCTATAGTAAATGCAGTAACCAAGGCTAGGCTCGAATCCAAAAAGTAGTTCCAGCCGAGGACTACTTTGAGGAACTAGTCAAGCGGATCATTGAAGGAGGTTAATGGAGGACGCCAGGACCGCGAGTTAGTATGAGAGACGCAAATATGGCAAAGAAAGTCACATAAGAAGACACTGCTCAGAAAACGAGAGTTTCACTTCCAATAAACTAAGGAAGGTTGATGCGAAGCGGTGATCGTCGAGCTGTCTTCGGTAAGTCGTATTAAGAAGACCTTGTCCAAATGACTTCAAGCTTTGTGACTCGATAAGAGCGAAATTACAGATCTCCCCATTACCGACCTAAGTTCCTCACAAATCAAACTCGCAGCGTAATAACTAGAAGATAATTGGCTGGCAATATCAGTTATGTGCACCTCAAACTTCAGTTCACAGTGTATAGTAATTTCAAGAAATTTATTGCTTGCATGTTGTTCTATCGGCTTATTGTCAATAGCTACACCATCTTGTACTCCTTTGAAACACAAAAATCTTGAGTCAAACGACTGTTTTATCCTCCGGAGGTCAAGGGTCCGGAGGTTGTTGCAAGTAATACCTTACCATCGGAATTGTGCCAGAGAATAGTTGTGTTATCGGGAAATAAAACGACCTCTCCTCGTATATCAAGAACAGCAAAATCATCAATTTAAGGGAGGAAAAGTATTGCATCTAAGACCTTGAGGTGAGGTACTTCGGTCCTATAACATATATTCATATTTAGAATAGTTAGAGCCCACGGATACACGTTGTCCGTGACCATGAAGGTAACAAGAGAATCAAGACAATGCTACTCCTCTGAAACTGTACTGTTGAAACTTCCGAAGCAGTATCCTATGATTAACGCTGTTGAAAGTTGTTAGTCAGGTCGCAAAACATTGCCAGGAAAGATATTCCACTGATATTTCCTTATAGAGGTTGTAAAGGAAGTTTTATATAGCATCAGTTGTATTTGAATTTTCTTAAAAGTCAAACTGGGTGCGGCTTAGAACGTTATTTTGTTTTAGAAAGACTTGCACTTTTGTAAATTAAAATCAATTGGTTAGTTTTAAACGGAATGTATCCGTTGTCCAGGTTGAGCTTATTACCTGAACCAACTTCCAAGGCAACATCAGGCAACTTGCCTCCCATCAACAACAAACTTTTGTTGTTTATTGGAGATAATGTTTTCTTTAGTTTAATCAGATCTCTATGAAAGAAAAAGAATGAGCATTCAACCAGTAGACTTGGCAAAAAAGTAATAGGATCAAGGGTGGGGTTAAGATGATTTTAAAGGATTTGGGCTATGCCACAGAAGAATCTGTTAATGTTATCTGATGTAACCTCAGGAGAAATAGAAGTTGAAAGGTACTTTTTTTTCAAATGTCATTCACAATATCCCAGCTCTCTCTTGATTTATTAGAAGAGTTGTTAATGCGGCTAGTGAAATATGCTTGTTTAGAAAGTTTTATTAAACAATGGTATAACAAGAAGTAGAAAAGATGAAAATTAGGGTAGTCTGTATATTTTCTAATGAGCGAAAGTTTTTTGAGGGTTTTTTATCACCCTTAGTAAACTACGATCTGTTGCAACCCAAGTTACAAAATAATCCCATTTTAAATATAATTCATTACGTCTTTTGTTTCTTTATATCCAATACTTTCCTTATTCGAATCTGAATATTTATAGATGTTAATAAAAATATTTTTATAATGTTTAACTAAAAACTTAAATTCAGTAACGTCTAATTTGAGTTATTTCTCATTAACGGTACTTGCAAATGAATTCTTCCTAATTTGGCACAAGGCATAAATATTCAAATAATTTTCATTTGCTTCCTTCTATCTCAGTCTCTGAGATATATGGTGTATTTTATAATCTGTTATTTACACACCGAGTTTGAAGGTGTAACAACTTACTGTGATTTTTTAAATTATATATTATTTTACAAATATTTTTTTATGCTGCAATATAATGAAATCTACACCCTTTTCCTTTATATGTAATTATAGTTTTTCTCTTAACATCATTTTAGAAGTTAAAAAAAGTCAGATTTATCCGTATATATGGAAAAAACAAATATTGCGGGCAGAATTTATCTGGGCAACTGTAAAAATTTGATTTTCGTTTCTGATTCTGTTGCTTACTTCCATTACGTGTCTTCAGTATATATTTTTTTTAATTGCGCTTCTTCTTGAACTTTCAGTATCTATGAAAATTAATACATACCGTGTTAACAAGTAACTTATATAACAATTTTAAAAAAATTAAACCAGGTCATTACAGGCAGGTATATTTATGTATTTATTTCAATATATTAACGTAAAATAGCAATAAAAAAAATAGTGCGCTTGAGACCACACGACTTAAGTAAAACTTCTTTAGTTTCCTTAATATGCATATTTATGCACGATTTCTTAGATGATAGTCCTGGAGCACCACTTTCATATTCATAGTCTGTATCACTTTCTGCCATAGTTTCTTATTATTCACCCGAAAATTCACAAAATATGAACTTTAAGATGAATTTATAAGTTTATTCACTTTAAACGTAGAATAATTAATACAGTGAACAACAAAAATTAATTTATAAAATTGTTGAAGAACAAAATGAAATTACGAAATAATTATGAAATCACCATTCGCGTAACGCTAGCAAACTCGCAAACGAACTACTGACTGATATATATATATATATATATATATATATATATATATATATATATATATTCCATGCACTGGCTATAAGAGGAAGAGAGAAAGAAAATGTGCGCGTGCGTCTCCCTTGCTTCTACAGTAAAATACGAACCGTGTCTTACCATAATTTAATTAACCACCCTCTACATGAGACGTTTTTAGTAAGAATTTTTTACTTACTAAATAAGACAAACTATATTGTTTTCCCCATTATCGCTAATTCAAAAAGAATCCGCATATTCTGTTAGATAAAGCTGAAAGCTAAAAAAAGAATTGTCGGTAGCAATGTACTATAAACGAATAAATCATTTAAGCCGAAATAGGTCAAACAGAGATCTGCTTACTTCTACCTTTGCACTAGTAAAACTAAACCGCACACTTAACTCTACGGTTCCTTTTAACCAAGAATAGAATTTTATAGGCCTTAAAGCGTGTAGAAAATTTACGAGAAAACGTTCGTAGCAAGACCAAAAAAGCAAATTTACCGACGCCGTTTTACTACTCTGGATAAAGTAAGGCCTAAATGTTTTTTAAGTATTAATTCATACTTGAACCTTTAAAACTGAAACGCTTATTTCTTAGTATAAGTTACTTCGGTGGTATGAAATTAAATTCTTATTGCCCTGGGGACCTAAATGGTGTTAATAAATCATTCATAAGGCCTCGTTCATTTAATTATTGTAATATTTCTACCCCTAAATACATTATACTGGTGTATGACAATTAGTTTTACGCACAACCCCGCATAAGTTATTTTACATTATATAACGTTTACCATAGGCGTTTATCACTGACAATTGCTCTTGGTAAGTAATTAATGCTCCAAAATTTAAATGTTTGCAGGAAATGTTTTTCTAGTTAATTGTTTTACCTAATTTACGGGGCCAGATTTGACTTCTGTAGGTTTAAAGAATTTATATTTTTAAAAAAGTAATTAATATGCCATTAAAACGTATAAAATATTGCCAGACTTTATATGCTACTTTAATGATAGAGCTAAAAGTACTAAGTACCATATGCCTTGGGATTTAATAGACTATCGACGGTTAAAATTTTTATTTCATCCCTAGAGCCATATAATAGGGTGGTAACAACTAAAATACACTATTAAGTATTAGGGGTAGGAAAGTATCACATATAGGGTGGCTAAAAGCTTTATTATTTACAGAGTTAAATTGTCACACAAATAGATACTTAAATTACGTTTTAAATCACATACATGGGTACCAAAACTTGTTTTCTTGTTTAAAGCTGAACTTTCCAAAGTGGATTATAAAACGGATATAATATATCACTTTGATTTGCTAAATTGAAGCATTTATCCTATATTTAGTTTTGTGACAATGTACATTAAAAAGTGAGTTATTTCTAGCATTGATCGCCGAAATATGCTGCAACTAGGTCAGGTATATCTAACGTATTATATAACAAACCCCAGTAAATCCATTGCTCTATTGCAGCCTTAATCAATATACGTTTGAAAAGTAAACCGAGTATCAACCAGATCCTTAACACTTTAATAAACGATTATACATTTAGCTAAAATGCATGCAATTATGGACTTTTTTTAAGGGCAAAAACTAACTTTCTCAACTGCTTGGAAAAAATAAATGATTACTTTATTGACTTTTTATTGAAAACAGCTAACCGTTAAAGTGAAATAATGATTCCTCAAGAAAATCATAACTACTCAAACTATCTAAAAGTTCTTAAAAAAAGATATGCTGCTGATAACTGCTCTTAATCTGTCAAAGGCTTTAACAGAATCATTATAAATTACATCAATGAATTATATTTGTTACTCTATAATACCTCTTAGACATTTTGAGATCAATAACGATTTTTATATGAGATCCTGTTTCTAAAGTCACAAATATTGCTTACTTATAGGAAGTGTTTCAGAATTTAATGCTTATTCATAATAGCGTGAATGCTTTAAGAAGACGAGCTTATACGACCGCATATCTACATTCGGCAAGTGACTTAAAATTAAATATCCATCAATGCTAACCCTCCTACAAATTGGGAATTCAGTATTCTTTTATTTAAAATAGTCAAAGAATAAATAACTTTTTTTTAAGAATTTAATAATCATGTTCATAAAGATTATGAATTACTCAATAAACCGGTTCTAAAAGGTAATTTTCTTTCGCCAAACTGTGGCTACGCCGTGAGATTTACGACTTTTTGTTGCAAAGAATAGATTAAATTTTCCTGGTGTATGATAAATTCCGTTTCGTATGCATAGTACATTGGAGGTGCTGATAATAACGCTTATAATTATTGGGCAAATGACATTAAAATTATATGTTAACCAATGAAAATAGAAAATTACTTTTTCACCTACAAAAATACTACATATCTATCTAGTATTTATAAGGGTTACAGGATGGTGATGAAAAACTTACCAGTAAAATTCAAATTCAGGATGTAATTTTGGTAAAATTCGCCACCATCGTACTGTGCCATAGTGGGACAAACACCATAATTCTCGTACTCATAGCACACATCTTTATGAAGTCTGTCTAGTGCCAATGCAAAAGCAAAAACAGCATCTACCACAAATTGAACTTTGCTTTCTTGTTCGTATCTGAAACAAAAAGAATTAAATTATTACTGATAAACTATTGAACATTTTTAAAACTGTGTATATCCAATGAACTTTTATTATTTAAAATTCAAATGGATGTGTCCAACGAATTTTCCATTTAATTAAATAAATTGGCTTTTTTAAATTAAAATTTAATAAATCTCTGTTCGACAAAGGTTATCAAGTGTTGTTATGCTGCTATACACCTACACCAATTTATAAATAAAATCTTTATTAATTAACGAAAATAACAGGCATTGATCGTTCTGGCCTAGTTTCAAGACAAAGACAGATTTGGGAAACTTGCAAATGAGCACGAAAATGGTCGTCGCTGAAAAAAAACCTAAAATAGAACCGCGCTTTTATCGTTTAGGAAATAACAATAAAGCAGTTAGCTGAAATTTCCTATAGGAAAATAAATATGTTAATAATATGTATTTATTCGACTGTATTGGTATTTATTTCGAAAAATCTTATATAAGACGAAAACTTGTCCAACAAAATGTTGCACTTACGAACTTTTATCTGCATTCGTAATATTCACGTTCACCATGCTCGGCATATAAAAATTCGCAATAGTCAACATTTCGCTGCACATTTTAACCTTTATCTGTCAGGACTTTTAAATTCTTTATATGCAACGACACCCTGAAAAAGTGTTAGTGTTTAGAAAACCGGCTCTAATCAGTGACTGCTGTTATTTTTCGCCCGAATGGGCGAAGGGTAAAAATTCACCTCATATTTCAACGCCCCAGTTATATTTGTTTCCTAGTTTCGCCTTTAACAAAGGACATTTTTTTCGGAAGGTTTTTTTAGGAAGAGAAATAATGATTTAGTGTCAACATACACCTCATTTCAAATTATTCGTTTTTTTTTAAACGTCGCATTAATAAAACTGGAAGGCCACAGAAGTGGTTAGATGGGAAGAAGTATGAGAAAGGTGAAGCTTCAATTCAATACACGTTGCTTAATGTCAATCATTTAGTAAATTAATATCTCCTTAGGTAAACTCTAAGAAATTATTGACTTTTCTTGACGTTAATTTATAACCCATCTTGCTGTAGCTGATAATTATGTGGCAAATAATCCAACAAATAATGTAAAACTCCTATGAATAGTTTCTGGTTCACGCAGCCAATTTATGATTATGAGTTTCAAATCTTTAAAGAATTTTGGTAAAAAAAATAATAAAGTCTTGGTATAGTGTTTGTAAAGCATGTATTACCAAATAAATACTCAAATCTATGCGAAAAACCCTAAGTAGAGACTTGCTTGATTTTTCCGTCTGTGGAACTTAAGATAAAGAAGTACGTACAGGCTACATGTCCTTGATAAACTGGCTAGACTAAAATACACTGGTAGTTACAGGGCGTACAAGCATGCTCTCTCTTTTTTGATGAGGTGTGAGTGACCCCTTATGGCAGGGCGAGGTATACAGATAGCTTCTGAATGAACAACAGAGCTGGTGTCTTCAAAGATAAAGTATTAGCTATGGTTAAGGATGAACAGGAAATTTAAACTGTGGATACTGAAAAACAGTCGTCTCAATCTGCTCGAAAGGCAGAGCTACAATTAAGGATATTAGGACCGAAGCTTACTAAGTACTGCCTCTGCTTGGACTTCTGAACTTTAGTTAGCCTCTACTCAGGTAATGGTCATTATAATGAATGCAATTAATCGGCATTTAACACTCCGAAAATGGAATATGGACCACCTGGTATGACATATATAGATCGGTCCTCTGCTTATCTCACCAGAAAATTACACTGAACCTGAAAAAGCTTGAAATCGAATGAATGTTTTTAACTGGAAACTGGTACTTAGGTCGTCATCTACACACTGAACAACTCGAAGTACCGTCACTGTTGGGTAGAAACTGCCAATCATGTCATCATGAGACATATATGCACAACATCTTCTTGCCAATACACAATTTATAATTCAATAATTCTTCCGTTCATTTATTTATATTTATAAAATAGTAATAATTAAGAATTAGTCTACAGATAGATAAAGAATATGAATTCTTAATTCCGAGTGCTGTAGAATCTATAGCGTAGAATAAAAATATTTATGGCATTTATGGATTATATATAATATAATAATTATATTGCGATTAAAATTTACTTTCATCCCTAGTTCTTGCATCTTTTTTTGTACTTGCCTTAATTCTTCTTCAACTGTTGCTTCGAAGTAAGTCATTAAATGTTTCTGTTTCATCTCCAGATCTTTTTTAAGTTCTAAATCTCGTTCCTCTTGTTTTCCGTCTCTTTGTCCTGCTTCTTTTTAAGATTATCTTTAAAATTCAGTCTTCTTTCATTGTCTTTATAAGGTGTTCCTGTTTTCTGTCTCGGTCTATTTTTTCTTTCTTTAGGTCGGATGTAATTCTCTCGTTCTTCTTTCTCTTTTCTCTGTTTACGATCTTGTTTTACTCTCCGCTCATTAAACTTCTTAAAACTCTATTAATTTCTTAATCTCCATCTTGGATTACCTCCTTTCAAACTTTGGCATACGCTAAATTGGGTTTTCCAATATTCTTGATTCTGATACCAAGTGTAACATAATTTAGGAACACATTTACTCCAGTAATACATTTTTATTTCAGGAACACACTCTTTTTTTATTGATCACGTGAAAACATTCACCTGACTTGCATTGACTGTCGTTTAATTATTCCTGAGGTAAACAACAAAAGTGATTAAAATGAAGACCCATCGCCCAATTGCTTAAAATTTATCACAATTATTAAGTGACAGTTGATTTCAGTAAAACGATATCAAAGTAAAAAAAAAACTATTGTGTGATCAGACGAGAGCTATTGGTAGCGCTATTGAACATTTCCATAAATAAACATATACCAAGGTGGTTTCAATAGCTACAAGAGTATCACTTTACGATAGAACAGGTTGAACATAGGAAAGGCGAACATTATCGAAATGCCTCTGCATTATCCAAACGACCTTGTATTGAAATATGCCAATAGAAATATTTGCTTATCATCGTATTGGCATTAACAGTCCTAAAGAGTAGGAAGCAGCTAGTATAATTCAGGATCAGTGTGATGACCAAGTATTCAGCCTTATTAATGAACTGAAGTTTCCAGAAATTTAAAAGCCTAAATGAAAAAATTTATCTGACGAATATCCAGAACTAAAAGCTTACTGGGCTCAATGGAATTCGTTGGTTATACAAGATGGATTATTTAAATCTGAGCCTGGGAGAGCGTGTATGGAGTAGAAAAGAAATATATCTGACAGTCCTTCCTCGAAAACAGATTCCGGAAGTTATTGCGGCCGTCCATGGTGTTGTGAGAACCGGAACCAGAGGAAAAAAAATACAGTATCTTATTGATGCACCCTTTGAACGAATTGCCATAGACGTAGCAGGACCTTTTTCTACTAGCAGCTCCGAAAATCAATATTCTCTTATTGCTATCGATTAATTTAGGAAGCAGCCCGAGGCTTATCCCATTTCAAACCAAAAAGCTGAGGTGCTATCCTAGTCCTGGATATGCCAATTTATTGTCCCCATAAAGATATGTTCAGAAAAAGGAAGATAAATTGAGTCACAAGTATGCCAGTTGCTGGGAATCAATAAGACTTGCACAACCCAATTACACCTGGTACTCCATGGAATGGTTGAAAGATTTAATTAAACTTTTAAAACCTATTTGTGATAAATTTTAAGCATTTCCAAATTGTTCCATTGGTCTTTAAGGGACCGCGTTAAGTGACATTTAAATCATTTGTCAAAAAAAAAGGAGTATGTTCCTAATATAAAAGTGTATTACTAAAGTATGTATGAAGAATGTGCTTCAGAAGAATGTGCTTCTGAATTACGTTACAATAATATATTTCTAGATATTCTTAAATCTAACTTATTATCAAATCTAAATCAAAATCTACGAATTGGCTGCTTCTTAAACCTCACTTCTTAAAGAATCTTTATCTCAATGTTTAACAGTTGTTGCAACTTTAAGAGAAGCTTGAATATTCTATGTGTCTTTTTTTAGCTCATACAAAACAAAACTCTTTTTATTATTGAATTTAATCTGCTGTTAAACTCATAAAGTAAATAAACATTTTTATAAAATTAGTTCCATTCAAATAGAATTTGTAAATTTGTAAAAAAAATTAACAAACCAAACTAGTTTAAAAATCACTTTGCCAGCAACAACAGAACAAAAGCTTTTAATTGCTAAATGAGATTCGGCGGAAAATAAATTTTCATATTAAAATTTTCATTTATTCAAACCGCCTTTTAAAGTAAACTAGTCTGGAATCCCTCACCGCTACCGTAGATGAAAATTATCCAGTGGAGGCATTTATTACTTTACCACTTAAAATATCAGCCGTCACTTCCGGGTATTCATAAAAATTAAATGGATTTAATTTTTGCATTGTGCACACAAAAATTCCAATAATAAAACTAAACTGCAAAATGGCGTGAAATATCTAAGACGTACTTCTGAAATATATAAGTTTTTTAAAATTTACGAGTTTAAAGAACTATAAGTTACACGAAGAGCCTCTATGTCAAGTAAGGGAGCTAAAATATAGTAGTAATTTGTATAATTTTAACATCAAAATTCCCTTAAAAATTATACGGCGTAATATTTCCGGAGCATTTAGTGGCGTGACGTTAAGAACTTAACCGGACTTCTTAATGGTGTGCGGATACAAAAATAAAAGAATGGAATTTTAAGAATTTTAATTTCAACCATCACGCAAGCATTATGTTCATTCTTGGGAAATTATTTTATGAGCTACATGGGGAATATAAGTGGTAAGGTGAAAATTTTAATTTTCTGAATTTATTCAATATTTGGTTCACTCATAAAAGAAATTCAGTTTATCATTTTCCTTCTTGCTTGAAAGCTTGACTTTTAAGTAATAATAACTCATTTAAGTCAGTAATTTTTTCGTGACCTAACTTAAGGTGACTAGCCTATTTTTCTACAAATACTTTTTAACACAAAAAAAAATTAAATTGTATAAAAATACTTGCTGATTTTGGTCTAGATCAAGAAGAAACACCAAACTTATCCTTTAAAGGTCTCAGTCTCAAATACCCCCCATAAAATGTATGGCGGTAAGTTTTGGCATCTTGAAACTTCCTTCCTTCCTGCTAGGTAAGCTAAATGCACATACTTTTCAAACTTTGTCAAACTTTCTGTACTGCTATTTTTGCACTTGAGAATACGAAAAGTGCCTTTTGTGTTTATGTTAATATCGAAACGATAATAGTATGCAATTTTAAAAATTTAGTTTTAAATTTATTTCATTTTTAAAGTTAAAAGAGATAAATGTGTTTTTTTATATTGTGACTTTTTGAAATACAATATACGTCAGCTCTAATTCTATCTTGCTTAAGTAGGCTTAAAGTTGTAAAATGAGAACATCGCACCCATTTAAGTTATGCATTTTTTTAAATAATACAGACCAATACTCTCAATTTTAAAAGCTATTGATGAACTAAATGAGGCAGTGAGGGCGTTAAAGGAAGTCTTCGAAAAAAAAACAACTATAGGTACCCTGAACACCACCTCAGTTCTACTGGATTGAATAATGATTTTTTCAGTCCACTTGGATAGTGTAAATACTCTCTTATACTCTCTTAATATCTTTATTGTAGAAGTGAAAAACACTGTTCGCATGCGAAAACCTAACAAAAATGGCTACATGGCTTATCAGAACCAATCTAGAGGTAGAAACATTTACATAAGTCTAAACTTGATCTGGATGCAAGCAGAAATGGAAGCCACAGTAAGAACTGATTTAGGCAAAGATTATCGAATGGAGAAAGGGACTAATAATCTAAAAAACTAAGTAGGCAAATACCGCAAAACTTTTTTGGTATATTACCACAATACTCAAGACTTAAGAAATTAGTTGAATGTGCTACAAAATGTCTTATCAACCGATCAATATAACATAATTATTTTTACAGAAACTTAGTTGCATGGTGACATTTATGATGCAGAACTTGGCCTCACTGACTTAATTTTCTACCGTCAGGACCGCTTAAACAACACCAGCCGTATATATGAAATATTGAACACGTTTTTGTTTCATTTGGTTCTGTTAACCTGAATGTGGTCATAGGAGCTGTATATATCCCACCCAATTCGTTAGCACAATCTTACATTGCTTTTTCTGATGCATTGAACTCAAATTCCGGATTATTCCCTAATTATTATAGGTGATTTCAATTTACCTCATGGTATATGGAAAAAAAGCAGTCTTAGCTTAACAGTAATAATAAATAGTGCACGCTCTCAAGAAGTGTACAGGTTATGTCAGATACATGTCATTTCGTTGTTTCAATTTAAGCCTAACCTCAGACAAAAGCTTTCTTGGTGTGATATTAACACAAGACTCCTTAACAGATATCAAATAAGCAGACAATTATGTCCTTCCAGTTGTTCACCCATCACTATGTATTAAGTTAAATAGTTGCCTCATAGAGGCCTAAGATGATCTCAGTTTTAATGGATTCTACAAGGATTTTAAGTCTTCTAATTTTAACGAAATCGCAATGTTTTTACATCAATTTAGCTGCTATTTTTTACTTTTAAATAAGTTCCTTGAAACAATGGTAAATATTTTTATTGCAATTGATTTACTTGAATCTATAAAAATACTCGGTCAAAAAATTCCCAGTCTCGTTTTCAATTAGACTTAAAAAATGTAATATCCAAAAGAAAGAAATGCACAAAAAATTGAAACTTAGATGATCAGTTACCATCTGGAGTTTGCTAGATTGAGACAAGTATGCAAGGATCTGATACAGGACTGAAAGAGTATGGGACATCAGCACTCCCACTTCTTGAATTCCTTATAATTAATCAGCAGTTTGCCTTTAGACCATACAAATCTACGGAATTGAACCTTCTTACTCAGGTGAACTGTTGGATTTTTGGATACCTTGGAGGAGAGATACAATTAAGGAACCTTTATTATCTTGGTTCAAAAGCTAGTTGTCTGATTGTAGATTGAATACATTAGAATAAATTAAAATAAGAAATTAAAACTAAATTAAAAGAACATCGATGCTGATTTCTGGAAATTATTTTTTTCTCGCCTTGCTCAATCAATTACAATAAAGAACATAATTTGATTATAATTCTTTAATAGGACATATATAAATGAAAATTGAATTTTCCTGTCTTCCTTTTTTTCTATATCACCATTTAATTTTTAAAAAATTGTTTTTCTGGTAATTATGTTAATCTTTCTAGAAGATTCAAATAGCTGTTTAAAATAAGCCTTTAAATGCTCTTATTATTATATAATTATTAATTGTTTGGTTTTCATAAAATATATTTTTATATAGGTTAGAAGAGATAAATGTTTTTTTTTTTTAATATTGTGATAATTTAATATACAATATACGTCAGCTAAGTCTATTTAGCCTTTCCTCTACTACATGAACAGGTTTAAAGTTTTAAAATAAAAACATCGACCCTATTTAAGTTATGCATTTGTTTTAATAACACTACGTAATTCCAATAATACCGAATTTTAGAAATTATTTTTATCCTGCCTTGTTCAGTCAACTGCAATAAAAAACATAATTCTATTGCAATTACTTTATTAGGAGATATATGCATGAAAAATACCTTTTCCTTCTTTCTATATTTTTATATATTTAATTTCTATATCGCTATTTAAATAATAGAAAATTGTCTGCATCTTTTGGTAATTATGTTAGTTTCTCCAGAAGATTCGGGCAGTTATTATTAATTGGTTGGTATTCATAAAATATGTTTTTGTACAATTCAAAGATAACAAGCTATTATTGAGCGAACTATACACCTTGTTAAGCCTCACCCCTGCGTTCTCATATAATTCCTCCTAAGAATCACCGGAAATAAGGAACAGAGTATCGTGCGCAAATGAGATAATATGGCAGTCATATAGTATATATAAGGAGAATAAGGCTCAACATAGCGTCTCGTGGCACTCCTGTTTTAATAAAGAACTAATATTATTTTTATTCATTATTAAGCTGCTAACCTTAATAGTTGAGACTCTGATGGTGGTGATGAAAATTTAACTTTTAGCACAGTATTATGTAGACAAATATATTTTTTTTAAATAGCAAAATATTTATTTATATTTATTGCTATATATGTTTCCATAAATCTTCTAGCCTTTTAGGGCCCGAAGTAGAAACACAGCAACGCTGACGTAAATTTTCATTAAACACCAAATAAATAAAATATTTTAATGCTGAAAGCACGATGTAACCCACAAATAAATTCAGGTGTTAAAGCAGAAATTTTGAATAAAAATGTCTCTAAATGGATTACTAAGTTTGCCGTACATACTAATGCGTTAATGCACACACCTTTCTCTATTCCGCGGCAGTGAGAGCACAATCATGTTCATATAAAACCAGCCCTTAACGAATCTATGCGGTAATTAATTTCCTAAGGGCCTTAAACGCTAAAGCGCTTCTGTTAGAAATATAATTTTGCATATACATATTATTGCGGTCAGCTTTGCAGCAGTTTGAACCAAATATCTGAATTTCCAGAATGTCTGTCATGCAGACCATTGGTATTGTGGTTCTAGCCAACAGCATGTTCAGAATTCTTTTTCTTTATCGCTGTAAATATAATTCTGTAAACACATTCAACAATTCATAAAACCTTAAGCATGTGATATATTGAAGTGGAAAACGAGGTAAGCAAATATTTTTCGCGACTTGGAAAAGGAAACAACCTAGTATTACATCGCTCTCATATGTCTTATGCAGTGATAGTATAGGGAAGTGCTGCGCAAGCTAGTAAAAGGGCAGTTAGAGTGATAGCGGGGTTAAAATACAGGGATGGCTGCGTAAAGGCGTTCGTTATAAAGGGTTAAACCCTTGCTTTTCTTTCAGTTTATACATTGAAAACCCTAAATTTCGTTAAGCAGAACTTGAAGTGCTTTGAAAGCAGCTTTTGCTAGATTGAAATAAAATTTCTCGATCTAAATCATGGCATCGTCACTAATAATCAAAAACTGGACAACTAAAAAAATACCCGATAAAAAAAAATTGTTCCGTGTCCAATTATCGCTAAACTGCTTTAAATTTATCGATACATGGGACAAATGATAGATGGATATTAATTGAGTTAGCATTTTGCATTTAATTAAATGCATCATCGGGTAAAAAAATGCATTTAATAAAAATGGATTATTGATCGGGTTATTAAGCAATAAAAAATAAAATTAGGTAACGATATTTTTTTGATTTCTGCTATTTATTTTTACGTAAAGCAACGTTTACATATAAACACAGATTTTAATGCAAACTGGCCCAATGTACTAAATTTCTACTATTTGATGATACTTTATATCATTAATATTGTGTTATAATTCTTAATTAATTACCTACCATACAATTACAAATTAAAATTAATAAACGATTTTGCTTGGATGCATTAAACAGATATATCTGAATTAATTATTCCAAAATTATTGGTGATGTGGCGATAATTGTGTTGTTGCTAAAATTAAAGCTAATCAATCAAATTATTTGATTGAATGATAAAAATTGTTTATTTATTCAATTATGAACTACTTTCTTTTATTACTTTAAATTTTTTTTCCCGAAGTCTCTAAATAATTAAAAAATATTGAACAAATATATTAAATGTAAAATTTCTGAGCTTTATGTACTTTAACTAAAGCCCTTGTGTTTAACCTAATTGATCTCATTTATTCATAATCACGTTTTCATCCTTCAATTAAGTAGATTAGCTACACGTTCAAGTAAAATTTTATTTTTAACAGAAACTGAAAGCGCATATTGAAATTAAATAGAATCCATCCTATTTAATTGGATCCTACTTTATTATCAGAAATTACTGTTAATAATTATTGTCTTGAAACTTATAGATCAAATGCAATATTGGTTAAAATTAGTTCAATATCTACATAAACAGGAACTTAATAGTATTTCTAATTAAAATTAAATTAAGTTAGTTAAAATATTTATAAATAATAAATGCTCCTAGCATAGCAACATCATTTTCCATTTTATTAAGCCCTGCAGGCGTTTCTTTGTATTACAGCTTAACCCTATAAAAATTTCAAAAGCAAACTAAAGCCCCTGCTCTCTGTTTGCCTTTTAAAATTACATATTCGTTAAAGCAAAAATAAGCACAATTTACCTGCAGTAAGTGGTCCAACCTGAAATAAAAATGCTTTCGCGCTATTTAAATAATATTTTAAGCCGTTTCTGTCAACCAGAGAGTTTAAATGATATATTTATTAGTTGGAATTAAGCGGTAAAGCGGGATTAAAATGTCAGGAAAATCAACCGTGCATAGATTTAGAACCGTTATATTTCATAATTAATCCATACAATCTAAAACTGGAAAATTCCTGAAAATTGGAATTTTAATTTAATTGCTTTTTAAACCTTGTTTAATTTTAATAAATGTAAATTATCAACTTATTTTTAAGCATTTTAATATACACGTTTCATGTCCGCCTAAGTTATGCCAATGTATTTTATTAATTTAATTAAACGTCTGGATTGGATATAACTAAGGGAGCCGTTGTGTTTAGAAGTCTCCTAATGAACTTATCGTGCCGCATTAACGGTTATCAAAAATCTTGTAAAAGCTAGTGAGGCACTTTGGTCTGAGAAACTTTATGTTGCTGAGCAAATTGTAAGTATTCCCATGTCTGGAATATCTAGGGTGTAGTGATGGTATCTTAAGACTTCCTGTCTCTTTAGTCTTACTGGTAAATATTAATGGTAATTGAGAGGATATATATAACATATGACAATTTATTATGTAAAACCTTATTAAAACTATATTATCTTATGATTTGAAATGTACCAATTTTTTTTACAGTAACTTGATAAAAACCAGAACTCCTCAGGACTTAATAAACCGAGTTCCATGCAATGATTTAACCTTATACTGGTTTTAATTAACTTTAACTTGGAACTGAAACATAGCCAGCCAAGAATAATTAAACTGATTTCAGGGAGTTCGTTCATTGCCATAATCTGGCAAAATCAGATGGAATTATTTTAAATCCTTGGATCTCTTCTAAATTTCCCGGGAACTATTTATACCTATTTAAAACTTTTGTTATTTAAATATGCATTCAAAACTTTCTGCTTTCACGGTGTAAACAACTAAGATAAGGGTTTATAAAAGGGCCATTCGTGCAGTATAATAATACCCTCTGTAAGTCTAATCACGAAGAAACTCATACACCTAAAATTGTAACATAGGTGTCGAGAAAATAGAATATGTATTCGTTTTATGCGAATGCTTATTATTTTCCATAAAAATGTATAAATAGTGAGGTTTTACTTACCCGTTTTCAGGGACGAGCCTTAGGTCTTCATTGCAAATAGTAAAAGAGACTTCAGTTTCCAAAGGTAAGTTTCTCGGTAAGTAACATTGAAAGAAATCCTCCCAGTATTGCTCAAACCACGGATTCCGGCTGTTTTGTTCTGGAGTCAATTTGGCCATATAAGTGTCAAACTCTGGAATATTTGTGGATTGTAGTTCAACTGTTATTGAGCCTTCAGCGACCTCCTCAATCCCTTCTACAAGTTTCTGTTGTTTACCCCAGCCATCGCTTGCTACCCAATAAAACTCGCCTGTTACATTTGCGCGTTTTGCTGCCAATAGTAATCGTCTGAAATAAAATAAATGAAATGTAGAAAACACATATAAGCAGTGGGTGAAAATGCCCAGATATTTAAATTAGTAGTATTAATTAATAGTAAAACAGTAGAGTTCGTACATTACAAGACTCCTAAAATATGTGCATAATATACATTAAGGTTATGCCAATGTGTTATACGTTTGGACATGAGCTAATTCATATAATATTTTTTTTTGCAATATTTATACACATTTTTATATTCACTATTAAACAGTCTTGAGAAAAAATTAAACGAATTCTAAATTACAAAATTCATTTATTAAAAAAAAAAACAATTCAGGCTGTGGGTAATAAAAGCGATTTAGGCACTGTCACTGACGGAGGCTGTTAAAAATTAAGTTGCAAAGTTATTAAGAAAACGAAATTTACATTTTTATTGCTTATTATAATGTTAAAAGCCAATGTAGAAGCGAAAATTGGATGAGTTGTGAAAAACTGGAATAATATTTGTATATGGCAACTCAGTTTTTATCTGGTGAGATTCTAGAAGTTTAGGCTTTGATTTGGTTAGAAGTAAACTCAATGAAAAGTTGGGACATTTTGCTCATGCATATTTTCCCCTATAAAATTTTTCCCATTTTGATAAAAAAAATTGAAAAATAACATATAACGAAAATACCGAAGCTGAAAGGGTCGTATATCAAAGAGGTAAAAATTAAAAAGGTCTGTTGTGACGAAAATTTGCTGAAACTTTATCATTTTCGGTGAATTAAAAGTTGAAATGATATTTAAAGTCGAGCGTACTTCAGAATTCGAAACATTCAAGTTGTCCAGTTTTACTTTGATTTGAGTTATTTTAGTTTAAGTGATTTTCTTTTTCCAAATTAAAACATTTCTATTGGGACTGCCATTTTTGCTGTAGCTCACTGAATTAAAAAGAGAGTTTTCAATATAAAATAATGAAATATGTTATTTGTGGCATTAAAAACAAAGTAAATTTTAATAAATTTGTTTTATATATACATATATATATATATATATATATATATAT
This sequence comes from Anthonomus grandis grandis, assembly GCF_022605725.1. Taxonomy (NCBI): domain Eukaryota; kingdom Metazoa; phylum Arthropoda; class Insecta; order Coleoptera; family Curculionidae; genus Anthonomus; species Anthonomus grandis. Next base: position 19,791,486 of record NC_065567.1, read on the forward strand.
ATATATATATATATATATATATATATAATTATAGCAGTCGAATGAGATAAATAATGTTTGGCAATTTTTGCAAACTTTGCCATATTTGAAAAGCATATTAAATATATTCCTAATTTAAACAAACACATAACCGTACAACTAGGCAAAATTAAATATTGTTTGGAAAATATATAAAATCGCATATGTTTACAATATTAAACAGTACTTTATATAACTTGGTAAATATTAAATTATTGAAAATTAATTGTGAAATACAATGAATATTGTTTTAGTCGACTTTGATATAGAACTATTTTATTGGGTATAATGATATTGGATTTCAATTGAAATGAACAAAATTTTGAATTCATTGATAAATATTAAATTGCATGAATATTTTGTAGTTCTGAATTTCATCATAAGATCCAACGTTGCTCTTTGCTTATAATGGATAAATGCTTTTAAATGATCTCATAAGACGAGATTAATAAAAACAAAATTAGTTTGCTTAGTACGAGATAAATGAGTCTAGATCATATCCATTTAAGTTATGCATATTATATATATTTTTGCTTTAGAAAATTCTTTACTTATTAATAACATTTATTCTCTCATGCTGTGGTACAACTCTAGTAAAGAAGATATTTATTATCTCTTTAAATTATTTTAATGAATTTTGCTAGAAGATATATGTAGATTTTTGCTTTAGAAAATTCTTTACTTATTAATAACATTTATTCTCTCATGCTGTGGTACAACTCTAGTAAAGAAGATATTTATTATCTCTTTAAATTATTTTAATGAATTTTGCTAGAAGATATATGTAGTTAATAAAGATATTATATATTTAAATTGAGAGATATATTGCAGGCCAACTAAATGGAGCATTAGGGTCCATATAAGCTTCCTTTTTTATAATACAAACCGTTTAATTAAAAAAGACATGAGAATCTACGAAACGAAAATATAATAAAACGCGTTAAAATGATTAAATCGTGTGGCAACGCCAATTATAACATAATTTTTCTGCTAAAAACCAATTCAAAAAGAAAAAGGTTTTTATTCAATTGGGTTATTTTGAGTATTTCATTCCCTTCCTGTCAGTCAGAATGCTTTTGTAATAAAAAGATATAAATCACAACCTTCCGTAGAAACATAAATCTTAGAGCGTTAACAAGATAAGCGACGTAGCCTGAGTAAACCTTGAACAATTTCAGCCATTAATTATATCTGAATCAATGTGTCCAGGAAAATTAAATCTGAAGGTGTTGTATTACCAAGATTTCCCCCTCTTCAAATCGCTTTTGGTCTATTAAAGCATCAAATTAAAAAGAAAATAACATTTTACCGATGCATTAGCGGATAACTTACATGTAATAGCCGAACCATGTTTTATCTTGCTACTAATATAAATGGACGCCAGCGTCGAGGTCTATATATGGAGAATGAACGATTGCTTTTCGATATTTTATGGTGGTGTGCAAATGAACACATGAACCTATTTTTAAAAGAATAGGACAAATAATTTGGAAGAAAATTATGGTTAGATTTATAATTTTATTTTTAGTCATTTTATTGGAATGTAATAGAAGTTGTAAAATTAATACTGCAATGCTTATTAAAAGTTTAAAAGTACGGTTAATCAATTTTTAATGATGACGATAAAAATACATGTAACCGAATACCTTTCTTGTTCCCTTTTTATTTAAAAAAACACAATTTTAGTCATTATTCTGATGTTCTCTTTATTTTAATCTTGTATCATTTTTAATTTACATTTTTTGCACTAAATTTATATTGTTTTAGAACGTGCAAGAGACAAGGATGATAAAATATATTACGCTCCAACACTGCTTTAGAAGAATACAAAACAGGCATAACTTAAATGGACATGCTTCCTAAATTTTTTTTTAATAAAACAACTAATCGGCTATTTGTTTTGTAAGAGCTTAAAAAATAACTATTATAAATCATCAATTACATGCCTTTAAAACTGAACTGAAGTCTTTGAGGTCAAAAAGGCGTATCTAGGAGGATAAAAAATTTAAAAATAAGAACTTGCCATCACCTTTTAATTGTAACAGGCCTCATCAGGGTGTGGCAACCAGACATCAGGGTTCCTAATCCTGTTTAAAGTTCCTGTTCGAGGCCCCTTTTATAATTTCTTTTACTTTACCCCTTTAAAAAGCCGGTGATGAAGCATTTTCAATATTTTTCTATATCCTTTTAAGTATATTTACTCATACAGGTCTTAGTATTTTTAATGTGTGTGACTAAAAAAAATAATAACTAGGATTGTATTTTTTATGATTTTTGTGAGAAAATCTTGAAAAACTAATTCACTTTAAATACATTTTAGAAAAATAAACTGAGCTTAACGCAATATGTGTTTATAAGATGTAAAGCAGTAATGTGATAATCGATATTTATTAGGGTTACATAAATTAGAAAATAACTTAAAATATTATAGGTAAATCTATAAATTAAAGTATTTTGATAAAGGACTAAATTCGTGTTCATAGAAATGTTATAAGCTCATACGGAGCACCTTATTGTTTTAGTTGGATCAGGAAACCAACAATTCATCATTGGAACTGAAGATATTTACTTTCCAGATCTGCTTTAGAGTGCTATGCAGCTTTTAGCTAAACCCTGGAAAGACTTTGCAATGATTTTCGTTTCCATAAATTGTGTTACACACTTGGTGACTTACCCCAACTTACCCTATTGTTCCTCGTCGGATGACGAATACAGCTCATATATATATATATTCATATCATGTTATATATTCTTTAGCTCAACAGTCGGCATTACTAAATGAAGTAGGTCATATGTTTATTTTATGGTCTGTACCTAAACAATGTTCCAAATAAAGCCAATTCAATCTTAGAATTATTGATCTTCTTGGAGGACCAAAATTTGGAAATCTTAGCAGAGAAGTTAATTGTCAAACTCGACAAATACCATCCATTTTTGTTATTTATAATTACGAATCCGAAGAATAATGAAATCATTGGCAGTGGTTTCTGTAGAGATTTTGACGGAGCTATTTTAACATGATTAACACTTTTTTAACAAATTTTAACTAGGATACTCTGTTTTTGTTCACTTCAAAAGAGCCAAATCCAATATACCCAATGTGCTCTCCTATAAAGGCACTACAGGTTCCACAGGTGAGGCTATTATTGACTTGTTCGCGAATTATTTTTTCCTAATATTGTATTATCCCTGATAATTTTTCTTTTTATAGAATTTATATATCTAATCAAACGAAAAATACTAAATTCTGATATACACACTAAATTATTTAGACCAGATTTGATTGGTCTTCCACCAATTTTTCTTAAAGAGTGCAGTTTTAGATTACAAAACAGGCATAACTTAAATGGATATGCTCCCTAAAATTTATTTGTGATTAAATTACTATAAATATTCAAGAATTTTTTTTTGAGTAACAAAATAACGATTTAATATGCCTTTAAAATAAAATAAAAGTTTGTGAGAAAAAAATAACTAAGTTAATGAAAAATGTAAAATAATTCGCTATCACCTATTACTTGTAATTGGTCTCATCAGGGTGTGACAATCAGGAAACAGGGTTCCTGATCCTGTTTTAAGTTCGTGTTCTAGACCCCTTATATAATTTCTAATTAAAAACAAAGAACTTACCTAGCATCTTCAGCCCTAGTAAACAAAATCACTCCTTTAGCATTCATTTTCTTCTTTAACTTGATAATGATTCCATCAAACTCCTTATCATCAGCATTACTGGGTATTTTCTCAGCGGTAGCAATACACACATTACGTTCCAGAGCTTCTCTATGAAAGACTTCTATGCCATACTCCCCATAAGACCCTTCAGAGTAAACAGTAGAAACGTAAGACCAGTTAAAGCTCTTAACAATATCCACCAACGCACTTGACTGAAAAGTATCCGGAGGTACTGTACGTGCGAAATACTTAAAGCGAGTTTTGTCACTTAAAGCCTTGGCGGTAGAGGCAGGTGAAATCTGAGGAATTCGAAACAGCCCCAACAGGTTTGCCACTTGAAGTGAAACAGAGCTGTAGCTTCCTCCCACCACTCCGACAACTGGTCCAGAATGATTATTCTTAGGACGTGGAATTGATTGATCCTGACACTCATAGTTATTGGTATCAATGTTAAGTGCCGAAGCCCTAACGAACTGCAGAGATTGATTCAAGGCGTACGTATCCCTGGAACAAGTATCAATAATATGAGCTCCAAGGGTGATGTTCGGCAAGATGTTTGGATCTGCATTGATACGATCTATAGCGAACATCATAGCTTCCATCCTCTGCAGGCCGCGATGATAAATTTTTTGACCACATGGTGTTTTCTCGCCGCGTTCATGTACTGGAAATAGTCCGCCCAAAATGATATCGCCTGGTATTAATGTTATTGGTTGACTCGCCTCAATTGGAATTGATTGCGAGGCTTCCTGCTGCTGGGCTAACAGAAAAGGAAGAAGAGTATAAAATAGGAATCCTATGAACATCCCCAGTCGGATATGTCTGATTCGTTTAGGCTACGCTTACGCTGAAACAAAGAGAAAAAATATTTTATTTATAGCCAAGGCAATTTATCTATTGAGAATAAGCAATGTATAATCAGTATTTACTTAGCATATTTACTATGAGGTAGATAAATATTGCTTTATCTTATTTAGCTTAGTGACAGTAATTTATGGGTATTAGACTGTTTGACTAGGGACTCTAAATAAATGAAAATAAGGCGATTTAACCCAATTGGCTAATTTGTCTTACATATGATAGGAAAAATGGTTGAAAAATTCAAGACAACTTTTCAAAAATTCAACTCAAAATTTCTATGGTATATTATATATTTTCTCAAGACCTTTAAAGTCCATATTGACTGCTCAAGTACAGGGTGTCCAAATTCAAGGTTGAGGTAAGAGTTATCATTAATTATAATATAAAGTAATAAATTATAAGTTATTATTAATTATTATAATAAGTTTAACATAATAAGTTATTATTAATCAATTTATTTGGAAATCCGATTGATATATCTTTCTCTCTTGAACTCATGGAGTTCTTATGGGAAGTACTAGAAGGAGTAATCGAACATACCTCATTTTAAAGGCAATTAAAAATACTTTTCAAAAATGAGAAAATCTAATATGGCGCTCATAAGAAAAAATAAAGTTGATGATGATGATCGAAAAAAAAACGAAACGTCGGATTATTTTTTTTGCGTCATGTTGTAGAGCATAAAAAGTGGCAATGAAAAACTGTTTTAAGTTTTCCGATTTCTTTAAATAAACTCGATAAAAGGTAAAAACGATTTTGACAAATTTCGGTTTTTCTTGGATATCTCCGGAAGTATCCGGATTTTTTAAATTTTTAAAACGTCATTTTATTAAGCTCCAAATTGCGCAACTTTACCATTATTTAACCAACCCCGTAACTCTTACGGTTTCCGAGATCCCAATGGTCATCCTCGAATTTGGGACACCCTGTACATTAGTATAAGATGTCACAAATCTTAATAATTTCTCTATTGATAATCATTACAAATCTGATGATGATAAATGTAAGTAAGGAAAGGTCAAAGCTAGTAAGAAAAACAGCATCTAGGACATCATTTATAGCGGCATTCATGCAGGTCAGTATGAACAACTGCTATATTCACGCATTACAGCATTAATGAAGGAAGCGGGAAATAAATGAAAGTTGGCTAGAACAGAGAAATGAGAAAAACTGATTAGTGATACTAGAAACCTGAAGTTATAAACAGGGACAACACTCAGAGAACACCACATTTGGAAGAAATTAACAAAGATATATCTAAAGAAGAAATGTTATAAGCTCATACGGATTTATGGAAAGGAAAATCATTGCAAAGTCTTTCCAGGGTTTAGCTAAAAGCTGCATAGCACTCTAAAGCAGATCTGGAAAGTAAATATATTCAGTTCCAATGATGAATTGTTGGTTTTCTGGTTGGTTTTATTGTTGGTTTTATCCAACTGAAACAATAAGGTGCTCCGTATGAGCTTATAACATTTTGAAGGGATTTAGGCTACACAACATTAGAGAAATAACCAAGGTAATAGAGCAGAATGCGAGAATAAAAGTACTAAAGAAATAGTTATTTGAAGGCGAAAGACAAATATGCAAGATACGGAGCAGATAGTTAAGCCGGACGGAAAACGACAGTATCGTAGGGATAACGTGAACATTCCTAACATATAATACCAGGGGTCATAGGATTTTCCAGATATTAAAGCATAATGACAGAATTTAAGAGCATTGAAAATATCAAAATTCCAGAAACAGCAATAAAAAATACTATGCCAACCATATAATGCTTGCCTGAGAAATACGAGAACGCCTGAACTATGAGCTAAAGCCATCATAATATTGCTGCGTAAGAAAGGTGACATTGCTCACCTAGTACAAACTTATAGGCCATCCAGCTTACCTTCGCAGATTCATAATCTCTTCACGAGAATCATTACCAAAAGGCTAATAATAAAATTTAATCTCTATCAATTACATGAATAGGCACCAATCTTGCCTGTAAAAGTACCTCCACCCAGTGAAAATTCTTATAAAAAATACATAGAGTACTAGAAGCCTTTGGTGCTCATGTTTGTGGACTACTAAAAAACTTTTGATCAAGTGGACCATCGTAATATGCTCCAACGCAAAAATCTGTAGGTTATGCTTTCAAAGAGAATGGCTATAGGGTTGAAAATGTATAAAAAAATAGAGCCTTTGAGAGTTTATTATTCTTCTTCATTCCATGAGTGATAAATGCTCCTAAACATTCTATTAAATGATAACTCTTTTATCTATGTAGAAAAAAATCATTTTTATAAATTTTTAAATTTTTAGCAGCAAGTTTCATAGTTCTTTATTACCAATATGTTTAAAATTTACCTGAATAACTTCGAAACCTGATGCAATGAAAGACTTCTTGGATATAGATCTGGTTGAAGCGTGATATCTTTTAGGATTGAATTTTTTTTAATATAAGGAAGAAGAAAAGTATTTTTTCTTTTAGGAACGATTATTATTTTGTTTTCAAAAATAAAATCAGTTTGATAGATAAACTCCACTGTTGGTTGTAAAATATGTCTACACAAGTCGCCACATGGCTTTAGTTATTTAGCAAACGTGTTACGTCGGGGTACGGTAATTTCGTTAACCATTTAATCCATATTAAGTTTAGATCGGATGCGGTTTGCTTATTTAGCTTCTATTACAACATTAAGCGTAGGGCTGCCAGATTTGTTTGTATAGTTTGAAAGTACTGTGCAATTATCCTTTATATATGTTTCAATTTAATTAATTAGCATCACTTAGATTCAAGACAATTATACCAATATGCTTTGTTTTTTGTTTACTTAGTTTTATGTCTACTTTAAAACTTAATTAAGTGTTCGCGTGTTATAGCATTTATAATTCAAATTTATATGTTCGTGTATAAAAGCAAATAGGGACGACAAGTTAACTGTTCATTCCTCCCTTACAAGAAATCCCCGACATTACTAAAATTTATGACTTAAAGATAGGGTATTTTTTACCATCTAAACAAAGGAAGAGGTAGCTGTAAATATTGTGCGGTCCATTACTATCTTTCCTGTGAAATCATGTCTAATACTTCTTTTATACCCTTTTTAGGGATGGTTACGACATTGTTGCTTAATAATAAAAGTTATATTTTTTAACATTTTGTTTTTATTAAGTACTTTTTAACATTGGGACGTAATCTAATGGCCACTTTGTATGCAGGTTTTATAAAATCCCCTAGGATCTCTATGGATATCTGCAGGTAATTCAGTCTTATGTCTCTTAAGGCTGTTAGATTTTTATGAGTTAGGGTTATAGGCGAACTTATTTCTATGATTTTGTACGGTTAGATGAAATGAGATTTTTTATTTTATTAGATTTTGCTCTTTTATTATCAGCCTTTACATAAGAGTTTTTTTACAACATTTAGGCCAGGGTGTAATTCTGTGTAATTTTGAAAAAAATATTTAGGGTTTTTGTAACCCAATACTAGTGTTAACATCACCTGTATGGGGCAAAAAAAGGACGTTTCATCCTCAGTACAATTTTTTTTTACTTCATTGGAAAAAAATGGCTTATCTTTATACGTATGTTCCTTTTGGTATAAAAAGATTTATCCTTTTTTTGGAACATTCTGTATAGAGAAAGTTTTTTTTTTGTAAATAGATGTTATATAGTAGTTTTTATTTAATTTAGTTACTTTATCTATAGTTTTACACCACTGGTTGATTATAATATTGAACAAGGATAACGAAATAGGGTCGTCAAATGACCTTTAAAAGGTGTCCTTGGAATTTTATAAATCGTTTTAGTAAAGCCTAGTAGTAAATAAAAATACATTTGCGATTTGCGTACATTAAAAAGTTAGCTGTTATGACAACTTTGAAAAGACATAAAAGCCACCCTGTATAGAGGAGCACTTATTTGGCAAAAATTTATGATATAAAAAATCGAAAAATGCAAATTTCTATTACAAATTTTATTACATTCTTTCATGCAGAATGTGCTTACCCCAAGAAAAGTTTAGATAAGAGACGAAAATCGTGAGGGCCTGCCTGAGATTATCTTTTATGGGGTCGTCAAATGAGTTTAAATTGTCCTTCAACTTCGCTTGCGAATTTAGTAAATCTTAGTAAGGAATTAGAAAATGGCCTAATTCCATAAACAATTTAAAAATTCTGCAGATTTATGAAATCCATGACAACCCTCTTTAAAGAAGCGAAGTTATATTTACGAACACCTCGATTAAAGTCTTTCTTTCGTGCAAAATATGTCTACTTGAAAAGGATATGTACGCCATTACACAGTAATGGTGCAGTTTGTCTGAGACCCTTACATCACCGAAACTGAACGTAAATTTGGGCAATAGATTACCCAGTGTATAAAAGTATAAAATAGATTATCACTTTCTTCCATGCCGAATATGCTTACCCCAAAAAATTTAGTAGTGCTATTTGTAAATTTGGCCATATTTATGGAATCCATTAAAAACCCTCTTTAAAGAAGCGAAGTTATATTTACAAACAACTTGGTTAAAGTCTTTCTTTAGTGCAAAATATGTCTACCTAAAAAGGATATGTAAGACAATAGACGGTAATAACATAATTATACCTAAAAGTTGACCTCTCTGCACCTCTAGATTAAGACTTTAAGAGAATTTTAAAAAGTGCCTCTCTGGTTCTGACTGAATTTATAATGCCAATTATAAATTCTAAATATCATATTATTAATTAATTATTATATATAATTAATAATTCGGATATCTGTTTTTGGTATGGGTTGTAAATTCTAAGGCTATTCCTACATCATCCAGAAGCTTCAGAAATTCAGCCTCTATATTATCTTGTCGCACTGCTTTTTTGTTTTTTATTTATGTAGCGAGTGCCATTTTTTAAATTTTACAGGAGGGATTCGAATAAAAATTAAAAAATCTTAATGCCTGGAAAGTGACTGAGGGGCCAGTAAAATTTATTTTTTTTAAATACATAAAAACTCAGATCAAATATTTTCATTAAAGTAAGGAATTCCTTCAACTAAAACTCTCACGAGATGTGT